>NW_025999391.1:4022500-4030000 GCF_019419815.1 Pyrus x bretschneideri | reverse complement strand
ATATGAAAGATCATGTATCTAATGGTCGTGGACCTAATAATCATGCACTTAACACTGAACACCTAAATGTCATCAAACCAATGTAAACTTTTATTTAACTAAGTTCTTAGCAGTTCAGTTCAATCTTACGTTAAAAAGAGTAGTTCAATTGACTAAAATTACACAAAGGAAGGGAGAAAGACAGAACAAACAGTTGCAGAAAAGTGTATAGTGACATTGATCCTGCAAGTTAAACATGAAAAATGTTCAAAAGAATGTAAAAGCTCAAATTATCCCTAGCATGAGTAGATTAACGATGAAAAAACCAAATTTGTATAAGTTTATATTGCTTGTTGCTTAACACTTCAGCGAGAAAAAATGGAAAGAAAAAAATATTGTTAAATATCCGGTAATTAAGTGAATGACAGCGAACATTATACTTAGTATAACATGACTATGCATGTGCATACCAAGCAAGAATATGCATAGGTAAGTAATACCCATCAATTAACCATTTTAATTACCACTTCAAAAAAATTGTTTACGTATAAAAAATCTAATTCCCTTGTAATAACAAATTGTTGGTCAAAATACTACACTTTGAAAATATATAATAAAAGAAAAATAGGAAAACGATGCTTACCAATATGGACATATGGATTGCTTCTGAAAGGATCTTATATGCAAGGCTATTATCCCAATGACTTTGTCTGTAATGAGAAGAGTAACTGACTTAAAAAGCATCATCATTGCTACTTGCTACTCTTCCTACGTAATCTAAGAATATAATTAATCAAATAGATACGGAATCATATTGACCATAAACTATTACATGTAATTAAAAAAAATAAAGAGAAGAGAGAGAAAATCGTGAAATAACTCGAAAACCCTAGCCCAAAAAACTAATTGTTACGTAATTAGATATCTTTTAATAATTGCACATATAAAGTTTTTTCTTAATAAGTAAGACGTCATAAACACGATCTTCCACACTTATTAATTTGATTGTTTCATTTTGAAAGGAGGAAAATAAAAGTTGATGTCTTACTTTTCTCAACAGCAAATCTATTGTTTTTGAGAATCTCTGCAATTGTGACAACTGTGGTAATAGCTGCAGTGGTACAATGAGATATTAATCCTTGCATCAGCTTTAATACTAAACATATCAAATCTAGAATGAAGAACGGTAATATGCGTGATGAAAAAAAACACTCCACCATATATGCCCTTCCTACTTTTTGACTTTTGGAATTTAGAATACTTTTATTATTTTGTTTTACACTTTTATTTAAAAACACTCCACCGTATATGCCCTTCTGTAACTCGTAAGTTCTTCTACTACCAGAGAGATCCCAGAAAATGTATAAGACACCTATTATAAAATAAAATAAATAAAGTTTCAGCAATAAATAAAAATAAAATTATTACCTAATGATATAGAATATATGCATACGTTACATGAATAGTACAAAATACTACTGAGCAACCCAATCCTCATAATAGCAGCCTCATGCCCCAAAAAATATTTCATATATCATTATAAGCTTTTACATCCTACTTGCACTATGTTTGGCCTTAACCTTGTGTTCAAAAGGAGACGTCAATGTTACCAAAAAGATTGAATCAACCCATGCTCTCCAACCTACAAGAAAATGAAAACATGTCAACATAAGGAAAGAAAATTACAAGCTTGATTAGTATTTTTATGGGGAAAAATAAACGTATGTGTACCTTCATGTGTTCTTTACACATCTAAGCTATTATTAACAAAAAGTTTCTTTGACATATCATTATGCTCCTCACAACTATAAACAATGAACATTAAGTTATACGTATATATAAATAATCATGACCATAGTAGACAATATTAGAAGATAAATCAATAAATAATGACATATCTGTCAAGCACATTTCTAAGCATTCTCTACTATTTCAAACCTAGGCTATTTGTTGATTTCCTCCCTGAACTTGTAAGGAGCTATCAATTTCCCGCATGAACTTTAATTTTAGTCGATTATCTCCTTGAACTTGTAAAATTAGCAAAACGAAATCAAAGATTTTTACGAAAATGAAATCGACGATATTTACGAGAATTAGTTTTACACAGCATATGTTTTATATGTCATGGCTTAGGATGACTCAAACTGATGTTCAGAAGTACACCAATATTTCTGTGAAAGTTGAAACAGACAAAGGTGGGAAAATCACTGGTGAGCAATCCCGGGACCTATTTCTGAAAGGGGACTACCAAGAGGTAAAACTATTGTCTTTGTATTCATATTTTGACTTGTGTGTTACAGGTACAGGTGCCATGTTACTTCCTGATAAAAAGGTACTTACAACTTTAATGTTTCCCCAATTTTTTCATTCTTGAGCAGCAAAATTATGTGTGCATGCTACTTCCTGATAAGAGCAAGTCCAGCGTGGTTAAACGCCAAAGGGACCGGCTTCTCCAGCAGCCCAAATCGTCAGCCCAAGCAACTCCAGCCCATTCGGGCTATTGGGCTGAAGGGGAGCTCGAGGGAGAGCTTAGGTGCAAATCCAAGGCCCGAGCGCCTGAGGGGGGATGATGCAAGGTTGACGTTAGCATGGCGTCAGCCACGTTATAAAAAATTTTGCGTCAAACGCGTTCAACACATGCTCGAGTGGGGGCGCGTCATGACAGGATTTGGAGGCGATGGGGCCTTCGCTGGACAGGTTGTCTGTAGCCGTTGCTAGGTGCATCGTGGCACCCTCTCGGCTGTTGGATTTCAACGACTCTTTTTTCTGGGCCATTCGATTTCCAACTGTCAAAAAAAAATTTCAAAACTCCCTCAACGGCTAGATGACGTGGCATGATCTAAGCCGTTCAATTCCAAATCAATGGTCCACGTTTTTAGGCTTAAAAAATTAAAATTTAAAAAAAATCTGATATGTTACTGTTATGCCACGTGTCACAATCTGGAGGGTTGGATTTCAAATTTTGTGTAATCCAACGGTACAAGTTAATTAAGTTAATAAAAAAATCAAAAATTATTTAACAAAAATCAAAAAAAAAATTTTAAAATTTTAATTTTATTTTTTTATAAATTCCTTATCATTATCTTCCACCTTACACCACACTTTCATATTTTCTCAAATACTTTCATCCACATTCCAATCTTTCTATCAAAGTTTCTATATACTTTTGTTTCTACAAAAATGGCTAATGATGCATGTACGAATTGGACACTTATTGAAGATGTTGCGTTGTCTTCTAGCTGAGTTGAAGTTACTCATGATCCGACTACGGGTAATGAGATGCAGTTGTAAGAAATGTGGGGCAATATTCATTCCCTTTTTATTGAGAAAATTGGTAGCAAAAGAACGAAACAATCGCTCTCAAGTCATTGGAGAATACTCAGCCAATCGTTTACTCATTGGAGAAATCCCTTGGCACAATGTAGTACTAATATTCAAAGTGGGGAAAATTACGTGGATCAGGTAACAATATATTATTTATTTGTTTGTACTATACCCAAATCTTAATTAGCTACTTTGATTATAATTATTTCTTCTCCCACATTTTGTAGACACTTCAAGCACAAGTTTGGTACAATGCCAAAAACAAAAACAAATCATTCAACCGGTGGGAATGTTGGAATATCATCAAAGATTATCCCAAATTCAGAGTTGTGCATGTCAGTTTAGAAGTTGTCATGAACAACACCCCTCTACACTCTACACCAGATCACGACTCGCATGTTCATAAAAGCGACACAGAACAAGTACCGGAAGCAACGCCTGAACAAGTGTCGGGGTCGACCCGTTATCCACTTAGGCCTCAGGGTAAGAAGGCTTCAAAGAGAAAAAGGGAGTTCTTCCAAGATTGATTATGCAAAATATATGGAGGAACTTGCTTGACAAGGTGAATTGACTTTGGCGCAGGAAATGGCTAAATTTGAGGCTGATAAGGCTAGAGATGAGGCAAAAGCTATAGTTGTTGAGAGATTATTTCAAGCTAATAAGAGAGAAAGAGAACTACTTAGGCATGAAAGGGAGATGCTTAAAGAAGAAAGAAGTGTTCAACAAGATTGTGACATTATGAACATGCCTCTAGATGCGATGTCTCCGAATTCTAAATATTTTTGGAATTCGGGGAAAGCAGACATGATGCGAAGGAGGCGTGCATGAGACCAATGAGCAAGTGGAGATGGTCCTAGCACCACAAATTGGTTAGGTGATGATTTTTCGTTCATGAGGGACTAGGGAATTTGTTGTATAATCGGAGCCCATAATTTTCCAATCATTTTGAGTTATGATTTCGTATTTATTTAGTTTGGTACTTCATGTAATTTCGTATTTATTGAATTTAGTACTTTATATAATTTAGTACTTTATTTAAACTAAGAGTATCTTTATTTAATTTGGTAATTTACTTAAACTAAGAGAATCTTTATTCAAACAACATAAATACACCAAATAAAATTACATAAACACATCAAATAAAAAAAAAAACACACACACACACACACACACTAAATGAACTTAAAAAACACACCAAATAAAATTACATAAACACACCAAATAAAATTACATAAACACACTAAATGAACTTAAAAGACACACCAAACAAACTAAGAGCATTCTTCTTCCACCACAAGCTTGTTTTTAAGTTTCTTGAACTTGTTTCAATCCCCACAAGTGCTCTATCAAGTCACTTTGCCGGGCTTTGTGATAGTATGAGGATTGGAGTGAAGTATATCGTTGAATGAGCCTTTCGTTGTAACGTCCATCCCTTTGTAATGGCTTGTGTTGCACGGGTTATTCGGCGGCATCATAAGCACAATATATATGTGCTCTGGAATTGTTCATCGTGTCTGGCTCAAATTCATCAATGGCATCATAATCATACTCATCTTCCACAATCATGTTGTGAAGAATGATAGACGTCATCATGATGGATCGAAGTGACTCTAAATCAAACAATTAGGCAGCACCCTTGACAATCACCCAACGATCTTAGAGGATACCAAAACAACGCTTCACATCCTTCCTACACCCCTCTTGACATCTGGCAAAGTGTTTTTCCTTTTCACTTCGTGGACTTGATAGTGTTTTGACAAACGATGTCCACATTGGGTAGATACCCTCTACTAGGTAGTATGCCCCTAAGTGTATGGTTTCATTGATTGTATATGTGACTTGAGGAGCTCTTCCTTGTAGGACATCGTTGAACACTGGGGATTGAGCAAGGACATTAAGGTCATTTTGAGCTTCTGGAACATCGAAAAAAAGCATGTCAAATCCATGTATCAAATGATGACACCGCCTTCAAAATGATACTTTTGGCTCATTTTATGTCCCCATAGCTACTTGCCATGCACTTGGACAGTTTTTCCAGGTCCAGTACATACAATCGATGCTTCCAATCATGCCAGGAAAACCTCGCATCTTACCCTTCTTCAGAAGCCTTTGTAAGTCCATTGTCGTGGGTTTTTGGAGGTACTCTTTGGTGTAGATAGATTCAATTGCGGAGCAAAACCTCATCAGGGACTTAAGAATAGTTGATTTCCTCATCCTTGCTATCTCATCCACTTGGTCTACAGATACTCCATATGCAAGTATCCGCAAGGCATTAGTAATTTTTTGCTCATGAAAGAGACATATGACACCAAAAACATCCTTCTTTTGCACAAAGTAAGAATCATGGTTGCAAACAACAATCATGATTTTGTCGAACAAATGTCGTTGCATTCTATTATGACATCTAAAGTATGCATCATGGAATGCATTGTTACGGTCAAAATAATCATCCAAGAGATCCTTACCTCGTCGTTGCATGCTTTTATCAATGTTTGCAGAATGCTTGAGCCTAGAAATCTTAGCCACAACTTGGATGACTCAACGGGAATGTGAGGCTCTTTGGCTTCTTGCTTCGTCATCTCACCTTCTATGCTCTTTATCCTCTTCATCTTCCTCATGCTCTTCCGTCTCATTTTCTGCCTCTTGGAGATTGAACATTTCTTCCCCTTGCTTAGACAATTATTTCTCTTGCTCATCGATTTCCCACAACATCCTTGGAGAAGACATTGTAAGAAGGAAGGAGAAACTATGAATAAAGATAGAGATTTTGATTTTGGTGTGTGATTTATTAGGATGGATGGTGGGTTATATGGAGAAAAAAAAAAAGATTAGGTTGTAGATAATGTCACGTGGCACGCCATGATTCGTTAAAAATCTTATCGAAATCTATTGTCAAAGATTCTAAACAGATTATGATACATGTTGCGACAGGATTGGTTAAAATTTTTATCAGAAATCTATCTTCAACGATTCTAAAAAGGTAACGACATGTGGTGCGATGAAATTGGATAAAAATCTTATCGAAATCTATCACCAAAAATTATACTTTTAGATAATGACACGTGGCGTGACGAGGCCGGATAAAAATCCTATCCAAAATTACAAATAAAATTATTTATTATTATTTTATAAAATAAAAAATACTAATATTTTATTACCTATTGTCATGGCTATTCAATTTAAGGATCGAGATGCAAAAAGTAATTACTATTTATTAAGAGCAATTACTATTCATTGAAGGGGGATTCAATTGCCTATTACCATTGGAAGTCCTTACACATTGAAATTGTTGTGTCACATCATAACTATTGAATTTGTGGATTCTATTGGGCCTTTAATTGATCTCACCAGCCCATTAATGGGCCTTTTATTTAGCCCACATGTGAAAGCCAGGTGATGTGGCTAACCTTACGTGGCAGCAGCCGCTGCTAGTAGTCAGCACAGAGGAAAAGAAAGGCAGTCGACTGCCCCATTTCTTCATTCAAGTTTTCGACATCATTGTCATCGTTGTGGAGCTAAAAATAATCACAAAGTGATACGTAGATTTTTGGATAAAAGAGGATTAAAATACCTTTGAGGCATACCGGGATTTCTACGCACGAGCAATGGGCAATCATCCATCAACCAAGTCAAAAGTGCCCAAGATAAGTAACAATTCAAAATCTATTTCATCCATTCTCGTCCAATATTCTCCGCAAGGTAACTCCCAAAATCTTCCCTTTTATTATATTGATTAGCTAATCAATTAGGTAATTATTCTATTAATTAGCTAATTGATTAGGTAATTATTTCATAACTCCCAAATTAACACAAATCAAGAACCTAGCCCACAAACAAGGCTAGGTGGCCGGTCCTCTCCCACCCTAGGAGGCCGGCCACTCTCCTATTTAAACCTCATTCTTTTCCTCAAAGTGGACTTCAAATTCTCTTGCCAACATTCCTTAAAATTCTCAAATACTCTCTCTAAATTCTAACTTTGACATCGGAGGTTCTTCGGCCAAAGCTCCTTCATTCATCGTGAGCGCGTAAGGCTCTTAGCCTTAACCAAAGGTGTTAATTGTTTTGTAAGTACAATTTTGTCCAATATCAAGAAGGAAGAAATTTGCATCCACACTCGACTCTGTTTTACATGTGCTGCAGACCATTAACATTTTCTTCTTCATCTTCTGCTGCTGATTTCCGATGGCTTCTAATTGG
>NW_025999391.1:2492500-2710000 GCF_019419815.1 Pyrus x bretschneideri | reverse complement strand
GCCAATTTTGACACCGATGGAACCAAACGCCAAAATGTGTGCACATGAAGGAAAAGATTTGGAAGATGCGACAATGTATCGACAATTGGTAGGTAGTCTGATCTACTTAACCTTGACTCGACCTGACATTTCTTATGCAGTTGGTGTGATGAGTCGGTACATGCAAAATCCATAGAAGCCTCATTTGGAAGCAGTTCGACGAATACTGAGATATGTGAAGAGTACAATTGACTATGGTCTTTTGTACAAGAAAGGTGAAGACTGCAAGTTAGTTGGTTACTGTGATGCTGACTATGCGGGAGATCATGACACCAGGAGATCAACAACTGGGTATGTGTTTAAGCTTGGTTCTGGAACCATCTCTTGGTGTAGAAAGAGACAGCCAACGGTATCTTTGTTAACCACAGAAGCAGAGTATAGAGCAGCAGCAATGGCAGCTCAAGAGAATGCATGGCTGGTACAGTTGATGAGTGATCTACATCAACCAGTAGATTATCCAGTACCATTGTACTGTGATAACCAATCGGCCATTCGCTTGGCGGAAAATCCAGTCTTTCATGCAAGAACTAAACATGTGGAAGTGCACTACCACTTTATCAGAGAAAAGGTTCTACAAGAAGAGATTGAGATGAGACAGGTCAAGACGAATGATCAAGTTGCGGACTTGTTCACAAAAAGTTTAAGTACAGGCAAGCTCGAAAATTTTCGCTGTCTGCTCAGCACAGTGCAAAGAATGAGAGCTGACATTGAGGGGGAGTGTTGAGAATTAATGTCAGCCCAAAACCATAAGTAATCCACAACCCAATCTAAAGTCCAAGTCCATATCTAGTTTGATGATGTAATTGCTTACAATTGCAAAGTTAGGCAATGTTAGGTATGGTTGAGTGGAAAAAAATTAGGTGCAATTAATGAGTTTTGTGTGGTAGTAAATAATCTTAGTTTAATTAAGTGTGTGGTGTAGCTTTCATTTGGTTTGCTATAAATACCCAAGTCCCCAAGCATTGTATATCATCCAAGGAAAAACAAAGCCTAGAGCTAAATAAGAAAAGCTTTGCTAATTAGTTTGTTTTGTGAGCTTTCTTTAAGAGTGTGCTCTATTTTCTTCTTCTTGGAATCATTAGAGTTATCTTGGATACTCTTCTTATTCAACATTGAATTCAAGGCTTTTCACCATTGCTAGTTTTGAATTGTACTTGCATCCAAACTGCACAACCCATTAAACTAGACAACTGTCGAATGCAACGACAAAGTGAAACCCAAGAACCCTTTACGAAACCAATTTGCAGGAAGCTCGATATTTATGGAAGATCCCTTATTCTGATTGTTGAATCAATTTGGAATTTCATATCCCTGTCAACCAATGGAAAGTAATATGATTAAATTCCCTAGTACCGGCGAGGTTCACCAAAAAAAAAAAAAAAAAGCCGTTATGATATAATGTGAGTAACTAATTGTTATAGTCCACCATTGTGATTCAAATTGGTTTAGAAAAGTCTTATAGACAGAGATTGAGATTGTTGAGAGCATACATGAATCCCACATCGGGGAAAGGAGGACCTTATATGTACATCTAGAATGGCTTTCGACCATTTCCAGCACATTATCACAGAAACTTTGTATAACCACTGTGCTTATACATTTCATATTACCATTGTACTTGTACATTATACGTCATCGGAAAGAGACCCCATTTTGGATCGATCAGCTGCGTTGTGTCTGTCGACTTGTCACCATTTTTGACATCAAATCAACTGCGGCATACGAAGCTTTTAAACCTTTTAATTTCCAATCATCTCCCAAATACATCGGCAAGGTCCCACACTTTGTCACAATAATGTTGGAACAATCAACGGCTCTCCCATCAGGACGCTGGTCTATTACTGGGTAAAATTCAAAAATGGCATCCGTGACGCCGTTCAAGTTTCCTTTCTCTACCCGGTCAAAGGTACTAAACCAGATGAATACGTGAGGCGTGTTGAGGCTGTAGTCACTGATTTCTCCATAGTCGGCAACCATGCAACTCCGATGACAGAAACGATGGTCACCATTGGCTTTGAAATTAATCTTACATCCAAGCTTCAAACTCCCTTGTACATTATAGTTGTCGAATGCAACAACAGCAGAATAAGCGAAACCTAGGAAGTCTCCACCAAAATGTTTTGGAGAAAGCTTGATCCTTATGGAAGATTGATCACAACTGTCACGGAACCAACTTGGAATTTCACCACCGATACATACAACGCAAACTAAGGATCTGAAAACATATTCCTGGTCAGTGAAAACATATTAATGTGTTAGAGAGCAGAGAATCACAGTTAATAAATTTAAAAGAGAGAGAGAGAGAGAGAGAGAGAGAGAAACGTACATTACTTTCTTCTTCAAGTTCTAGATGAGATGCTACTTCAATTTCTTCTTGTTCAAGGTACTTTGATAATGCAGTTGCCATTCGCATAATTCTAATGAGCGCATCTGCCATTATATAACCCCGGACATGCCGAACCATTACTCCACAATTTGAAAATGTAAATTGCTCTTGAATCCCTCGAAAATGTTTATATCCATCCCAATCTAGAGCAAGCGCAGTCTTTAAACTCACTCTGTTGAGTGACGTGCAGCCGTGTGCTTGAAGCCAACGTACGCCTGGAAGCTTTGGTAAAGATTCAAGGCTCCTGCAATTGGTTAACCACAGCCAACGCAGCCGAGAAGCTTCTTTGATGCTTGCAGGTAGGCTCTTGATCGTGGTTCCGCTCAGATCAAGTCTCTCAAGTGATTTCAAATTACCAATGCTTTCTGGGAGACTCACAAGCATTTTGCAGTTGTTCAGTTTAATCTCACCAAGACCAAGGAGACACTCCAGTGCTGATGCGGGCAATACTTCAATTGCTGTCCCACTCAAATCTAACTTTGTTATATTCCTGGGAAGCTCAGAAAACTTGACAAGAGATGAGCAGCCCTTTAGACTAAAAGAACCGGATACTTTCAAATTACAAGTGTTGCTTGGAAGATTCTTAAGGTTTTCACAAAAGTGAATATCCAAGGAACAAAGTTTTTCAAGAGACCAAACTGATGAAGGCAAATCCTCTATTGCGGTGCTATCTAAATATAAGTATTCAATACTGTGTGGCATCTCCGAAAGGTATTTGAGTTTTGTGCAGTCTGTCAGGTTTAGATAACTAAGCTTCTCGAGATACTGAAAATACGAAGGAATTTCAACCAAACTTTTACACCCATGAAGATCTATATGCTCAATGTTTGGACTTTGAGAGAGATCTGGAACTTTAATCAGACGATCACACGAACCAAGATCCATCACTTTTAAGTTCCTAAGATTCTGTTACAAATAAACGAGAAAAGGAAAGAATCAATAACAAACAACAAAACAAGCAAACTACGAGATATATATAGTAACTAGTAAAATACTTGCATATACATACCTGGCCTTCGTTCCAAAGTTGCTCAATGTGGCTGTTGTGCATTTGAATCTCGACAAGATTCTCCGAAGAAATTTTTGATGGAAAATATTTGAATGGGTATCCTTCCAAGTCAAGAGTAAGAGAATGGGGAAGAGAAACTTTTACTTTGCAGTACATGTTACGGCTAGAGCTATAAACATATAGCAATTTTAGATCGTAAATCTTTTTGAAGTCCGCATGATTCAAGTGCATCCCTCTAATCTCAGACCTGCTAAAGAGAATGGCTTGAATCATTGCCTTTTCCTAGCAGTCAAGAGCAAAGTGTAGATGTGAGAAGTTGAACATGTAAAAATGTGATTATATATATACAACTATTACCTTACTATTTTAGTTTTTAAATATAGTGGATGGATTTGGCTCTTACCGTATTAGTTTTCAATTCATGATTGACATCCTCAACAATGACCAACCGATTGCATTTTCTGGGCTCTTCAATACATTGTTTGCGAAAAATTTTTATACCCATTTCTTGTAACAAATTATGCATCTCCAGGCTGTTATTTGTTGAAACTGATATGAGAGACTTATCAGTCAGAACTCTGATTCCCGCTGCACGAAAACCATACATATGTAACATTTCTTGTACAATGTATACATCTTTCCCTTGATAAAAACACGCTATATCAAGCAATATCTCCTTCTCATTTTCATTCAGTCCATCATAACTCTGTCTCAACACTTTCCAGATCTTTTCGTTTCCAAATTCTTTCAACTCCTCTACCCAATCTGCTTTGCTCTCACAGTGAAGGAATGAGGAACCCAAAATTTGAAGAGCTAATGGAATTCCTCCAGCATATTCTACCACAACTTTTGACACCTCTGTATAATCTTCTCTAGGAATGTTATTTTTGAAAGCACTCAAATGAAAGAGTTGAAGAGCTTCATCAAAATTTAATCTCTCAACCTCGTATATTTTGTTATGGTCGACATATGTTTGGAGTAGGCTCCTATCTATAGTTGTTATAATGATTCTACTTCCAGGGCCAAATAAAACAGGATCTCCAGCTAGAAAACTTAATTGGTTTGCATCATTTACATCATCAAGAACAATGAGGACCTTCATACGCCCCATCCTCTTTCTCACAAGATCTGATCCTATTGTTGGAGTGCCGATATTTAGATCTTTTTCCTTTAATATCTCACTAAGAAGTGTATTTCGCAAGTGAACAAGTCCATCTTTTTGTTCTGATTTCTCTCTAACATTTCCAAGAAAACAAGAAGCTTCGAATTTAGAAGAGAGTCGGTGAAACACAACATCAGCAAGAGTTGTCTTGCCAATGCCGCCCATGCCCCAGATACCTATACTGTAAACATCAGGTGAATCAAGGCATAATGACGACTCAATATGTTCAAAGCGTCTTTCCATTCCAACCAGGCCCTTCAAAACAGTTGATGATTTTTCATTCAATTTGGTCCAAATATCGTCTACAACTTTCTTAACTAATTCAGCCTCCGTCCTGACAAATATGTATGATTATGAGGACAAAAATCAGTTAGTAATAAGTATGCCTTGATTAATCCTGTACTAATAAGTATGCCTTAATTAATCCTGTTAGTCCTGTAAGCATTTAATAGTACATTTCTTCACAAATTACTTGGATAGTTAGTTTGCTACCTAATTATATTACTAACCAATTACAAATAAGCTTGTATATAAATATATAAATAAATAAAATAGCCGTGAGTAAAAACAAATGAATCACAGAACTAATTACCCTGTTTTGTTTGAATTATCAAACCCAGATAAATTGGCTGCATCCGCCAAAGCAGCCCTCCACTTGTGCACCTTGTCCATACTGCCCTCGAAGCATTTTTCGTGATCAGCAATTGCATTTGCATAAATCCCGTTTTCTTTCCTTAAATCTGATGGACTGATGTCGTAAAAAATGGGTAAAACAGTTTGGCCATTTTTTTTCTTGCATTCCATTATATGCACCAGTTCAATCAAACACCATTTGGAACATGCATAGTTCTGTGAGAAAATGATCACCGAAAGCTTTGATTTCTCAATAGCATCAAGCAGGGATGGTGCAATTTCATCTCCTCTGTGAATTTTGGTATCCATGTAGGTTTCGATATTCTTGCTAAGTAAGGCATGATGAAGATGGCTGGTAAAAGTACGGCGGGTGTCCTCGCCTCTGAAACTAATAAATACATCATGCTTTTCTCTATGAGCTGGGGGTATAGAAAAAGGCGGAGGTGAAGAAGACGAAGCCATATCCTTTTTGGAACCTGCAAACCCCCACAAGTCAATCTTTCAAGGGGAAATTTGATATAAGTCAAATTTTTTGAGTCAATAGTAGGAATAGTTCAATTTATTAAAATAAGTCCAATTTCTTAAATCTTATTATTTTATTATCAATAATTATCTCTTAAATGATAAGATTTATTATAAAAATCAAATTTCTTCTTAATTATCTCTTTGATTATTTATTTATTTTGTTCTTTCTTGTTCCTTATCCCGCTTTAAACCCCATTTATAGATTTTAGTTTTTAGTTTTATAATCAACCTATATCATAGGTTAATTATATTTATCTACCTATATGACAGATTCTTTTTTATAATCAAGTAAGATTCATGTGTCTTACTTGTAGATATATTATGTTTTTTCTACCTTTTAGTTAAGTTTCATATCTTACTTATAGGTATAATATACATTCATATATTTGTTACTTAAGTTAGGGTAGAATGATTTGCAAATAAATTTATGTCAATATATTTTTTTTTTTGTTATAAGATATTAATTATATTTTTTGGGGTTGAAAATTCATAATATTAGAAGATTTTAATTGATTTTTAATATTTTTAGAAAATATAAAATGAGCATTAAAAAAATAAATACATATAATTAGGTAATTGGACTCACTCCTAAAAATCATCTATGTTTTTGGACCTGGATCTAAAAGCCCCATCTTTCAATGAGAACGAGAAATGATGGACCAAAAATTCTTCATCAAATTACAGTCTTCACTAAATAACAAGAAATGATGAACTCAAAGACATATATATGTATGTATTTGGGTTAATCTCACTTTACTATTATAAAGTTTCTTGATTTTCAATATTTAGTGCATAAATTTTTTGTTATAGTCTGATACCTAAAGTCATAACACTTTCATACTTCCGTTAAGTTTTAAGTGAAGAACTTCGTTAACTGATGATGTGGCGTTCACGTGTCAACATGAACCCACGTGGATAGTAAAAATTAAAAATTACAAAATCATAAACTAAACAAAAATAAAAAAAAAAAATTGAAAAATCCTGTTCTTGCTAAATTATTTCCAATCAATAAAAGTTAAATCCTCAAAATCCAAACTCCAAATCAAACCCACCACCGATTTCATCCCCAAAATCCCAACGCTAGAGTTCCGATTCTTCCCGGGTAAGTCTGTGGGATGACTTGCAGATCAAGAAAGAAGCTGCGAAGTCTATGATTTATTTATTTATTTACTTTTTGAGAAAAAGATAAAGGTATATGATTGATTAGTAGATGTTTCAATTCGGATCGAATAATGCATGAAAGAAGTTGCAGAGACTAGCTATATAATATTTCACCGAGTTGTAGTATTTTTGGTTAAATTAGTTGACTTACAGAAACAAAACAAAAAATAAAAAATAAAAAAAAATCCAAGAAAATCACCAGAAATTACTCAGGCGGAGAACAAATCAAATTAGGGATAAAAGAGTAGTAAGGACACTTGTAAAAGGATTCAAGCCATAAAGAAGTTGCATTACCTCCAGACCACGATAAAAATTGCAGAGAGATCGAGTGGATTACGTCCAGACCACAATAAAAATTGCAGAATGATCAACTGCCCGATGACGAAATATTAAATGCGAAAAAACCAAATGAAGGATCAAAACTAAGCATGTGAGATAGAAAGAAGATGCAGAGACTATATATAAGCACAAAGAAAGGATCCAGGAAAATCACAAGATCGAGATTAAATAAAAAGTAGAAAGGAATCTGTCAAAAGTATTGAGGACATCCAACTCTAAGTCTCTGACTAGTGACTAGTGGAGGACCTAGTATTCCTTTCTAGTATTCAGGCCATCCAACTCTGACTAGGGAGGACCTAGTATTCCTTTCTAGTATTCAGGCCATCCAACTCTGACTAGTGGAGTTATGAATGGATCAAATGTGGAGGGAAAAAAATCCAAAAGAAATTTCAACTGAACAATTAAGTAAATAACCTCAACAACAATAAGCTAAGGTTTAGCAGTTGTTTGATTTGCTTGATTTCAAATCTGACCAAAAAAGGAAAGTAATGAGCTTTTGTTAGTAAGAGTTTTGCAATAGGCAACGGTCTGCTGATAGAACTGAAGATACATTGTGATCGGTGGCAAAGCTAGGAATAGTCGAGGGAGGGGTGAAATTTAAACGCTTAAAAGGTTCAAAGAAAATGTAGACACCACTTTTTTGTATTTTTTTTTTAAACAAACGATATTATCTACAGTAAGGGGGAGGAGGTAAACCTAGCCTTACAATGAGCTAGCAATAATGTGGTTCAAATTCGTTTTTGGTGAGAATTGAACTTCAGACCTCTCATTTACAAGTGTAGATGAATACCACTAGACCATAATACTAAGTGGCACAACCTCCTTTTAGATAGTAGACAATTTTAATGTTGGTCATAATGCATCAATATAAACAAGTTACAATTGTTGCCAGCAAGTTTTCATGTCATGAAAACGTTGCATGATAGGCTCATTATCAATAAAAACAAAAACATCTCTCTCATTGTAAACAACCAAGCTATCACTCAACCAGTTATTTCTCATTTTGTTACGCAGTGGTGTTTTGACAATATTCATAGCAGAAAACACTCTCTTCACCCAAGTGGTTACAATAGATAACACTAAAACCAACGTAAGAAGCTTATAAAATAAATTGTAGCTTTCACACCTTAAGACCTTCACTAATCCCATTGAAAGCTCACTAATTCCTAAGTAAGAATTCACACAACAAACTGAAACTTTTGGAATTATATATATTTTTATTTCTCATAACCATGAGTTTTGCAGTGTTCTAAAAATCGGCCTAGGCGGCCACCTAGGCGCTGGGTGGTGGCCGGCCGTGGGGATTAACTCAAAATCGGGAGCAAAATTGGGATAGGGATTAGGCACTCGCTGAGACAGGCTGGGTGGCCCTTGGCCGGCCTAGGCGGTCCAGAAATTTCAGTTTTGTTTTGTTTTCAAGAATGCAGATCAACTTCATTCTTGCCCTTCTTGGTTTTTGGATCACGGTTTGGCGAAGACGAAAGGATGAAGACAATGAGAAATAACTTTCTCTCCATTCCCTTCACACCACGTACACTCTGCATACTTTTCTTATTTAATTTTTTTTCTTAGTTTCCCTCCAATCAAGTTTTGACAGCAAGCATCAAGTTGCTTGCTTTTTGTAAAAAATCATAGGCTGTCAGTCCCTAACATATTGATTTTTCTCGTAAAAATTGATGGGGTGTCAATCCCTACATCCACATATTTCACACCTTTATTTCTTTTTAAATTAAACATAAATTAATATGATCTCTAAAAAATATTTTATAAATTACTATGAATTACCCATATTCACATCAGAATTTTTTCTTTATTATGAACCATCCAACCCACTACGTGGGATTTTACCTTTATTTTTTAAAAATTAGATATAATCATTCAAAATGTCTTAAGTTATATGACATATATGCTTAATGTGTTTTTAAATTTTGGACTTGTTGGATACTTTTTTTGCATTTTATCCATGGATTTCATACAAGTATAATTTTTTTGTAATTGTCAATATGCACTTATTTACAAGATATATAAGAAATTTACCTAAATCAGCCTAGGCGCTAGGCACTAGCCCACCTCTCGACTAGCGTTTAGTGTTTTTTAGAACCTTGGAGTTTTGAGATTTATTCCAAATCTGTAATCAGACCCATGTGGCAATGAGCATATTGATGTATGAAAATGATAATTGTCTTGGTGACACTACAAGGGCTACAGGACACTAGAGTTGCGACACCCTTTTTGAACGGTGCATATTTGGATAAGGTTGGCACCATTGGAAGATATTGGTGCATTTTGCATTTTTTAACTCTGAAAAAGGTTTCCCAACACCTTTATTGAACCCACGAGTTCTCTACATCATCACTTTTTTTCTATTTTTTTCTCAATCACTTTTCACTTCATTCTCTTTATCTAAGTTTCAGCGCGCGCTCTCTCTCTCTCTCTCTCTCTCTCTCTCTCTCTCTCTCTCTCTCTCTCTCTCTCTCTCTCTCTCTAAATTTGGATAAATTGCTGATTTCCTCCCTGAACTTTCACTTAGCTTTTGATTTACCTCATAAACTTTTTAATTGGAAAATCAAGGACTTAAACTAATCTTTTCTTTTGCCGATTCCCCCTACCGTTAGTTTTCCATAGATTTCATATAAATTAATGTTAACTCTTATTACGTGTACACCACATAACTTTCCCTTAAGGACAAAAGCGTCACTTCGCTAGACCTTCAGACACAACCTATAGAATCATACATATTTGCACAAGTCGACATTTTAGAAATCTATGGTTTTCAATTATTTTAAAGAACAAAGCGATCGAACTACCCTCAAATGTTGTGCACATGCTTCCATTTAACAAAAAATTGGATGGCATGAATGAAAAACTAACAACAGGGGGAAATCAGCCAAAAAAATTAGTTTGAGTCCTTAATTTTACAATTTAAAAGTTTAGGGGGAAATCAAAAGTTAAGTGAAAGTTCAAAGGGGGGGTGTTCTCTAAATTTCAACATTCTAGAACCAACGGGCAGGATATTGTTGAAAGGAAATAGCAAGCCTTCCATAAACGTAGCAGCATTAGCGTAGTGCTGCAAACCAGAAGCAAACACAGATTCCAGCAGGTCTGAAAGATCAGAGGGGCATAATTCTCATTTTCAGTGGCGATTTTCGATAAGCGGATGAGCGACCACCCTCCTTGTCCTTTGTAGCTTTGCCAATGATTGTGATATGCATAAATATAATTTTTCACAAGAGAAGGGTCTGCCGCTACTTTTATTAGGGTTTGAAAATGAAAAAGATGTGAGGTTGGACATGGAGGAAAGGCAAGGGGTTGCTATTGACAGAAATTGGCCATTTTCTTGTTCTTGGGACCAAAATAGGACTTTTTGGGATATGCACAGATCATGCACACGACATGCACAACAATATGACAGAAATAGGATTTTCCTAAAACTTGAAATGACCAAATTGCCTTCCCATATAAATGAGTTATTTCATCCAACCCAATAAGCATTTTCTTCTTCCTTGTCTAAAAACCTTTCTCTTGACCCCAAGCTTGACGAACCTTAACCCCCAATCGGCGCGACCCCCAGCTCGATGAACCATAACCCCCAACTACTGCGACCTCCAGCTCGACGAACCCTAACCCCCACCGGTGCGACCTAAATCCTTCTACAAATTTCCCATCGATGTCGTTTTAACTTAAATCCTTCTCTAAATTTCCCAATGATTCATACAACTTTAATGAACAAATAAAAAAAAAGAGGTATGCTTTGAATTGAATCTTCATTATTTGAACTTAAGTTTTCCCAATTTGGGAATTTAGGGTTTTGGGTGTGATTGACTGTTTTCTACAATTAACTTGGGAGAAATTAATGGATTAGGCTTTAGGGTTATGTAATTGCATGTATTTTGAAGTTAATTTTGTTCATGGTTTGTTCAATCTATATTTAATTTTCATTTGTGCATATTGTGTACATATTATGTACATGTGCATATGATATTGCCGAAAATTAATTGATTAAGTTGTAGTTTGGTTCATGAATTGGTGTAGATGTTGGGCACACTTGCTTGAATTTGGTACGTAGTCTGTGCATATGATATGGTGTACATATTCTGTGCATATGATATGGTGTAGATGTTAGGCATACTTACTTGAATTGTTTCATGAACTGGTTGAATTTGATGCATATGAAAACGACACATCTTGTGTAGATTGAGCATATAATGTGCATATACTTTGCATTTCCTGTGTGCATGTTTATGTTATTAATTTGATGTGTGTATAAAACCTTATGGTTGTCATTGTCGGATTGAAATGAGGCAAATCTTGCAGGTCAAAAGTGAAATCTTCTCCTCGAACGGAACTTGTGTGTCTTCCTGATGAGGTGTTTCTTGCCACCATCTCGTGTCTATCATATACAATGAGGTGTCTTTCTAACATAAGAGGCCAATTTTCAAGGGAGCAGCTAAACAAATTCGAGGATTCTTGTTTTAGTCATCTCGTTCACGTGGACCACATTGTTTGGTTTGGGCAGCTGAACCACTACACTATTCTTAGGCCTATAAAGGATAAAGTGGCCGACGATTTCATATCCTTCCTTTTTGGGGAAGATGTTGCGACATTCGGGAGCCAGGATTTCTGTTTGACTAGCAGACTAAAGTTTGGAGAATTTTAGCCGGAATAGAAGGAAGGGGAATGTCGTATACGAGAGATATTTCAGGAGAAAGAAGAATATATCCTTAAAACATTTGGAGGATCAATTCAATGGTTGCCAAAACCAAGACAATCTGTACAAGCTCAGTCTACTGTACGCAAGGTTCTATAAGACTCTAAGCGTTAGTCGGGCAGCGAACTGGAGTCTAGCACCTAAGCAGCTAGGTGGATTTAACTAAATCCATTATATTTCATGTAAATAAGTGTATGTTTATACTTAAAATATATATATGATTTCATCATAAACTACAAAATAGAATGACACATATATTATGAAGTATTGGAACATAATGAAAACATGGGGAACAAGCATCTAATGTGTGCTCATTTAAGTATTCAACAAGTCTCTCACAATTTATTGAAAAAATAAAATGCAAAACGAAAGTTATCTATTTTCTGCCTAATTGAGTCACAACCTGGGTGGGTGCCTAGGCAGGTTTGGGCGAGTTAGGCAAGTGCTTAGGCAGTCTAGGTGGTCACCTTAGCAGGTCTAGACACATTTTCTTAATTTTCAACCATCGAATACCATCTGCTTGACTTGGTAGGCAATGAAGAAAAGTGGGAGACCTATCCTTTGACCCAGTACACCTTTATGAAAGAAAAAAGGGGTGACTGCGTATTAGGATTCTTATAACCTGAGGGGGTTTCCTTATGCATTCTAGCTAATTTCGTTTTCCTTTTTTTGTTATAAGTTTAACATACTTTTACATTTGTTTCTGCTGCAACTTTTGACACTATCACTTTTAATTTTGCAGATTTGGTTGTTTGAAACCTTGTCGTACCTAATGACAAAAAACAACTCGAGGGTGTGAATTAAGAACCTTGAGTTATTGCCCCAGATTTGCCTTTGGGACACCAATATAAATCCGTCGCCTTCATCATACTCTTCTTGAGGGGCTGGGATATCATCATCATCATCATAATCATCGCTCGAAGAAGAAGAAAAAGGCCAACAAGAAAACATCAATGATCTGAAGCATACGTACAACAGAATCATGATGGCGGCAACCATGAGGAGAACTTGAAAGAACCCAATGAACTCCATCTCTCTTTTCTTTTTAGCAAGTTAGTAAGATGAATGACATCAATTGAACTGCACCTAAGGATCCAATTAAGCAAGTGGGAGAGACAGAGAGGAAGTTACCCTAACACTTTTTTCGAAGATACCGTATAGACTGTCAAGCCATTAAAATGGAATTGCTATCAAGCCGTCTGACTTGCTATCAAGCCGTCTGACTAGCGAGCAACCCTATGGTCTCCTTGTTATGCACTTTACAACATTTCTATTCCAGTGTGATAATTATATCCATGGAAGAGAATGATAGGTCGACTTTAGAGAAGTTCTCGTTACACCCAATATGTCTTTGGACACCCAACTCAAAAAGATTAAGAAAATTGGCCAAATTATCAATTTTCAAATTCCAAATTGCAATCATTAAAATGATCATTTTTAGTATGTCGTTCATATATAGTTGTCTCTGTTTCATATGTGATTGGTGTTTAATTTTGATCAAGTCCAACAATTGAAATTTATGTTATGATCAGACATAAAAAAAAAAAAAAACAATTGAAGTGGGAAAGAAATTACCCAAACACTTCGTTTGAAAGCACGGAACTTTCAAGCATTCAAACAAGAGACTTTGGCATATATTGGTTGCAGATGACTATATGCCGCGGCCCCGATCATGTCTAACGACTGATGTTGAAAAGAGTTCTAACATGTTGCGAAACTCCCAATATGCTTTTGAGAACGACGTTGTAGAAAAGGCACCCGGCAAACTCCACCATTCATCATCATCCGTCATCATCGTTCCAAAAAATAGATTTACAAAGTTATACGTACAGATTTTCACTTTAAATCAGTAATTCTTACACAATACATAAACACTAATCAGTCAATAACTTAATGCACTTCTAACCGGGCATTTGACTTCTCTTCATAATAGTTTGCATGATTCAAAGATCATTTTTTTTGTCCAAATCTAAAAGCTCTAATCAATTAGTAAGTTAATACTGCCGAAAAATATTATTATTATTATTATTATTATTATTATATGTGGGTTAAAATCTAGGATAATTTTTATAAAATTAATAAAAGGGTAAATTACATTTTACACCCTCAGGCTTGAGTGTAATTATAACCTCATACAACATCTTTAAAACATTTCAATCTCATAGATTTACTTATCATTTTTAGCATTTTCATACATTCGTTAGTCGAACCGTCAGTTTGATAGTTAAGTGATGACATGGAAAATGTGAGGTCAACATTTTTGTTGATGTGGATGCCAACTATGATCCACATGGAATAAAAATAAATAAAAAAGATTAATAAATAGAAAATTAATTTTTTATAATTAAAAACTTGAAAAATAGAAAAGATTAAAAAAAAAAAAAAAAAAAAGGTGCTGTTCATCCATTTCCTACTCTCACCCCGTCCTCGTATTCTTTTTTTTCCCCCTGCCCACCATTGCCACCTTCCCTTTCCTCAGCCACTGCAATGAAGCCAATCCAGACTCACTCACTCTCAAACTCGCACACCTCCTCCAGTTCTTCCCCCGCCGTCGGTGCCCATACACTATCCGCGATTCCATGTTGTCGACTTGTGTCTTCAAACCCTTGCACCCAAATTCCCAAAACCCTCACCTCCGACATGGATTGACACTTCGTCTACGACTCCGTCATCTAATGGTGGCTCCTCGGAATCTTCAAATTCGTGAACCTCGCCGCCTGGGCTTGGATCTCAATCAACGACCTTCCCCAGATCTCAGAAGGGTTATCATGGAAATTAAACTTGTCGGAGGAAAACACAGGGCTACAACAAAGTTGTTGATTTCGGGTCTTTGTGGGACTTTAATGTGTTGTTGAACTCGGGGATTGTTGAAGCTCGAGGCTTCGTGGTGGTTGCATTGTGTTGTCGAAGGTGAAGGTAGAGAAGATCCGGGGGTTGATAGACGGGGTTGGTGACGGGAGAAGGGGTGGCTTGGGTGGGCAAAGGGTGGGTGATGATGGGGGATGGGAGAAGGGGGTGCTCGGGTGGGAAAGACGAAATGGGTCGGGGAGGTGAACAGGGAAGAGTGGATCGGAGAAGACATGAGATTTAAGGTTTGGGACTTTGGGTTGGGGGGGTTGCGAGGAAGGGGAAGGGGAATGGGTTTCAGGTTTTTTTTTTTTTATTTTTTTTTTAATAGAGTAAATTATTATATTTTAAATTTATTAAAAAAAAATTGTCATGTGGCACAAATTTGGCAGCCATGTCAGCTCTTAACGGATCAAATTCAATAGATGAAAAATGTAATAGATGTATAATATTAAAATAAAATAGTACTTGATGTATGAAAGTGAAATGTTTTTAAGATGTTGTATGAGGTTGTAATAGACCTCAAACATGAGGTGGTAAAGTGTAATTTATCCTTAATAAAATGTTATGACATTAACAATATATCAATCAAATTTGTTCTAATTATAAATAGGTCAATAAGACTTTGAGATACATTATAAAACAAATATATCAATCAAATTTATTCTAATTATAAATAGGTTAATAAAACTTTGAGGTACATCATAAAACCTCAATCAAACAAAATTTACTACTTCATGCCACTATAGGTGACCCCATGCAAATTCTTTTATTTCAAATCACGTCAATCACACGTCTTCTATGCTTCACACCTCTTGTGACTCTTGTTTTTTATAATTGGATTCAGACACTGCAACGTAAATGCCTATTTCCTGGTTCTGTTTTTACATTTAGATTCGGATGCTGCGTTGCAGTGTCTGTTATCTGATTTTGTTTTTTACATTTGAATTTAGACTCTGCAACTAAGCAGTGTGCAAATTATTTTATTTTGAATCAAGTCAATCCCAAGCATCACTCACATGCCTCTCACGCTTCATACCTCGTGCAACTCTTATTTTTTAACATTTGGATTCAAAAACTGCAGCACAATGTTTGTTTCCTTGTTCTATTTTTTACCTTTGGATTTAGACTTTGCAAACAAGCAACATGTGTGGTATCATGATTTTTTAGGGCTGGAGTTAGGCAGATTGAAATACAAATACGACAAAAGTTCGGTCATGGACTCAACAGCTTCCCAGCGAAGCTGCATAAACGAGCAGTGATTATGCCATCGTCCTATTCCGGAGTAGTGGGCGAAGTTTGACGATATCGCCGAGATTGACCATGCTTGGTTTGTATGACACGAAAACCTAATATAGTAAGGAGTCAGTAGATTTTCTATATTCTTGGAGTCCTTATAATCTAAAGATTGACATACAATACCTACTTCAGAGATATCTTCTGGGATTTTCCCAATTTAATATGGATTTGCTATCCTGCAATATCTCTACCTCAACTGGTATAAATACACCATTCTAAGGTTTATCCTTGGTAACGCAGTTATCGCACACTTATTCTCTTGCCTACTATTTGAGTCTCATAATATTGCTTACTAACTTGACCGTCGGAAAGCCTTTGACCGGCACTCCCCTCCCAGTCTTTGGCTACTTACAGTTGTTTACTATTTACAGGTTAACAGATTTGTGCATCTCCACCCTTTACGACAGTGCACGAATTTGGTTCTTGCAATTGGTGCTCTCGTTAAGAGTGAATTCATATTCCTCCAAACCAAATCATTCAACCATAGACATGAGTGCAGAACAAAGCTATGTTAACGCCAACATTAACATGGTGACAGGAGAGTTCAACTTTCGATACCATCACCGCACCTGCTAGGAATATCCTTATTCTCGACGCCTCCACCACTCTTGGAAGGAGCAACCAAACCCCATGTTGTTACAACCATCCAGGGGAATGGTGAAGCTCTAATCACTGGAACCCCTCACATTATGGATCAGATTTAGGAGACCCTACTGATAATCAACATTTTTGTTCATAAATTGCAAATAGCCTATATGACTTCTCAGGCAGAGAATCATGCAAATTTTGTGGACGTCGAGGCACAGATGAAAGCTCAAGAAAACTTTAGCGGGACCACTACAAAAATCCAGAGAGTCTTCAATTATGGTAACATGAGCAACATAACTCTAGAAGGACATGCAGGTTAAACATGACCTAGATCCCTTAGACACTACACGAGTGTCCTGGATAGAACCCCTTCATTTGAGCTTTGATGATTCGAAGTCCTCGGAAGAGCATGATAGGCGCCAACCCCTACACCGTGATAGGGCCAGAGATGCACTGAGGGAAATTTAACCTCGCATATCTAGTAAGGTTGTCAAAGGCCAGAAGTGATATAATCCATACTTTGAAATAATAAATTTTATTCCTGAAGAATGTGAAATGACCAAACTACCCTTAGTTGGGTGTCTTGAATAATTATGGAGCCTTGAGTTAAACTTCAATTTCTCACATTTTCCTATTTTATTACATTAGTTTTCGTACTTATGAGTGTGCGGTTGAAAGCGGAATCGAATTTGGAGTTACGAGAGTCGAGTTATGAATTTAATTTGACTGCGGGCAAAGTGGTAATTTCAAATTGGAAATTTTTTTAAGGGGGACTAACCCCACTCTGTTTCTCTCTGTTTCCCTCATTTCTCTCCTTCTCTAACTTTTGACTCCCTCACTCTCTCTCTAACTCACCGAGAACCACCACCCACAAGCACCACAATTTCGACCAAATCGAACCTCAAAACCACCATATTCTGAATCACCATGACCTAAGGATCACAATGGTGCCGTTGCATATGTGATCAGGTGCTGGGAAGAGACTGAACTCGGGAACCCGAGAGTTCTGAGTTCACTCGTCGAGCTCCAGTGTGAATTCTGCCCAAAATCTCGTTAACATGAATCAAAGTAAGTTCTAATTCCTATTGTGAAGTTCCTGCATGAATTCTAATGTGAAAATCGAGGATTTTAACCTCTGTTTCGACAGTGTTCTTCATTCCCTGTTTTCGACCAAGGAAACCAGTCTAATTTTGTCGAGTTCAAGACTGGTGGTGCTCGAAACCAACTCGAATCAATCCCAGGTACTCTTTCCTCAATCTGCATGTGATAGTCGAGTTGAAAAACTCAGGTATCAACCCTGCATGCCCTCTGTTTTGCATTTCTAGAATCCAGAGAACTACACCGGTCAAGCCCGATCAAATCTGAGGTGGATTCGACCCCAAATCATCCAAAATTGAGTTTAGGTAAGTTCTTTGGGCATCTGGTGAGGTTTTGGTTGAATTTGGATTGAAATCTCCATCAACATCGAACTAAACAGAGCTCTGCAACTTTCACGGACAAATTCTATTGATTTCAAATTTTAGGGACCAAAATGAGGAGTTATGCAAATCTCATAGATTATTTTGGCTAAAAAGCCTTTATTTTTACCACATCGTCATCATGCACTTCGTATAGCTAGCTACGGCCTTGAGATTATTTACAAGTGTCGATATTTCTAGTAGAGGCTAGCTACTGTTCAGGTAGATACCATTTCACTTGCTTGCGAAACTGTACTAGTAAATACTAGTTTGTGATTGATTTCAGATATGATCCTTGACTTGTCTTGATATGATTTGATTGATGATTTGATATGAATTTGATTGAACCACCATATTCTGAATCACCATGACCTAAAGATCAAAATGGTGCCTTTGCATGTGTGATCAGGTGCTGGGAAGATACCGAACCACCATATCCAGAATCTGGGTGAGCTACACCGGTCAAGCCCTGTCAAATCCGGGGTGGATTTGACCTCAAATCGTCCAAATTTGAGTTTAGGTAAGTTCTATGCGCTTCTTGTGAGGTTTTGGTTGAAGTTGGATTGAAATCTCCGTCGACATCAAACTAAACGGAGCTCTGCAACTTTTTTGAAAAACCTACAGTTTTCAGTGAGTCTTCAACTGTGGCAGACGGTGGTCAAAGGTCGTCGACGTTAGGATTAACGACAACAACGATGGATCCGTTAACTTTAACGAAATCTCCCAACAAAAAAGGTATATTCCATCACCTTCACTTGAGTTTTTTTACGTCCGGGCGCGTGGCCTTGAAGACGGCGATTGTGACGTCCAAACTGCGGCATTGAGTATGATGTGTCGGTGGCGCGTGCACCATTGATCAACCGGTGTGTGGCGGCTCGTTGCAGTGCGTGAACAACGCATGGTGGCACGTGGTGGTGCATGCAGGACCTGAGACCTAACCTTAGGTTTTTCAACGTTATGAGTCACGTGGCGCCCTTCGTTCGTGCAAATTCAATTTCTAGATAGCAATTTTAGGTGTTGAATTAACGAAATGATATAAAGGTGCTTATATAAGCTAAGTTATACATTCATAGGTACAAGTTCAGTTAAATTGGACAAACGCAAGGAGCCTAACAAGGAAACACGCTCAGACTACCTATGAGTGGATATCCTTCAAAAACTATGTTTTGGTTAAACTATTTTTGATAAATGAATGATTTGAGTCAGTCTTGAGGAGACCTAAGTAGATATGAATAACGTTGATGTTGTAGTTAAATTAATGACTTTGGTGATTTATTTTCACCGTATGGTCATCATGCACTTTGTATAGCTAGCTACAGCTGTGGGATTATTTGCAGGCGTCGATATTTCTAGTAGAGGCTAGCTACTGTTCAGGTAGATGCCATTTCACTTGCTTGCTATACTGTACTAGGAACTGCTAGTTTTTGTGATTGATTTCAGGTATGATCTTTGACTTGTCTTGGTATCATTTGATTGATGATCTGATATGAATTTGATTGAATTGGATTATGGTGTTATTTGACTATATACTATAGTAGATGCTGTTATGTAGTTTTGAATTATATATGATTTACAAAATGATGATTGGTACATTTGAAAAGATTTTAACTAGATAAATGACTATGATCCACTCACACCTTGTTTTTTGACCCCTCAGGACATAGTGAAAGCAAGGAGGCTTTTGGGAGAGACGAGTGGGCTTGGCAGTGAGGCTATTCACCTGAGGACTAGGGTGATCTCACTTCTACTTTATCTAGTTTTGCATTATCGTACTTGGATTATGCATAGCACTACACTCAAATTTGTGTTAACTGTTGTATATACTGTTGTGAGCTCTGAACTCGATGTGGTAATAATGGGAGTGTATTCCCTGGTTGTGTCCCCAAGTGGGGTGGTTGTGTAGGATTTGCAGGATAGTTTGAATTAATTAATAAAAGAGCCTCGTTGGTTCAAATTTGTTCACATCATAATTTCCTTATTATGGCTTTCGTCGTTAAGTTGATGGTGTTTTGTCACCTTACGTCGAGGTTACATTGTCAACGTGGTGTCAGCTATCACTTTACGACCCTTTAGCTAGTTGGTTATTTGGTCGGGATGGGTCAGTTTGGTATTAGAGCATGGTTAGTGGGTATACATTTGCATCGGATCGTGCAAGTTATTGTGCTAATATCTAAATGTCTACTTGGCAGAGTTATGCCAACCATGCGTGAACGTACTCCTATACTAGGGTTACAACAGTTAACCGAGGCACTTGACCAACTAATCTCTATGGGAGGCAGAATGATAGGTTGACTCTAGAGAAGTTCTCTTTACACCCATTATGTCTTTGGACACCTAGCTCGGAAAAATTTAAGAAAATTGCATTTGCATAAATCCCGTTTTCTTTCCTTAAATCTGATGGACTGATGTCGTAGATTGGCCATTTTTTTCCTTGCATTCCATTATATGCACCAGTTCAATCAAACACCATGAGGAATGCGCATAGTTCTGTGAGAAAATGATCACCAAAAGCTCTGATTTCTAGATAGCATCAAGAAGGGCTGGTGCAATTCATCTCCTCTGTGATTTCTGCAATCTATGTAGGTTTCGATTTTCTTGTAAAGGCATGATGAAGATGGCTGGTAAAAGTACGGAGGGTGTCCTCGCCTCTAAAACTATCAAGTACATCAAACTTTTTCAATGAGCTGGGGGTAACAATCTTTGGACAGTGAAGATATACACACACAGATATATAAACACATTACCGCTGTGCTCTTTTGATAGAGAACTAGCCTAGCGTAAGTCTGTGGTATGACTTTCTTGTTTTTTTTTTTTTTGGTCGGTCTGTGGGATGACTTTCAGATCAAGAAAGAAGATGCAGAGATGGGAAGTGCATAATTTTATTTTGTTTTTTATTTTTTACTTTTTGGGAAAAGAGATAGTGTATGATTGATTGGAAGACGTTTTAATTCACCTCAGGATCGAATTATGCATGAAAGAAGTTGCAGAGACTAGCTATATAGCGTTCCTGTTTATCTACTCGGTGTGTTAGGTTAGTTTCCGGCTGTGCGGAACAGAGACTTTTACATCTATGTACAATTTGGTTTCATAGTTCCAGAAAGCTTATTTGCTTATCCAAAAAAGGAGAATGATTATGTGAATTAACTAGATGTCGAAATAAATATATCCTTCTTATTTGCTTATGTATACGTCACAGAATCATTCTCCTTGTTTGTATTATCCTTCTTAGTAATTTGTTTTTACATTTGCGTACAATTAGCTTTCAAAAGAACATGTAACTATACAAGTGGATATTCATTTCTTCATTCAACACTATTTGCGTCTATGTCTGGTAACAGTTATCCAACCCCCCAAGCCAATTCTAGACATCAAACGAGGCGCATGAGATTAGGACTGCGTCTGGTAAGATCATAAAGTTAGAGATGTGATAGGAGCGCATTCATGGGAAGAGCCAAAATGCAATATCATAGGCCCCCTTGGTCTGTTTGACTATCAAGTTAATTGGACTCCGGAAAGCCAAATGAGGTAAAGCCAAGCTCCTTAAATTAAGGCCAAGGATGTTTTGTAGACTAAATTTACAAAGACAGTGGTTATATGGATTGAGGACGAGCAACATAAAGTGCCAACTGGTGTGAGAATTTCAGATCCAAGCTCGTCTTCTTGTCAAAGAAATAGAATAGATCTGTTCAGACTGAAAAGACAAAGACGAAGGACGGATTTCCCTCCTTAGGACTCTCAAGGCAATAGCTAGTAAGAGATGTGATAGCAGTTGACTGGAGAGCAGAGACTAGATGAAAACTTAGTTTAGCAATTGTAGTTGTTGACTTGTATATTTGACACGCCCCGACCCCGATATTCCCCGAATACCAGGATAGGCACGTGCTGGCCGACACCCGAGGGTGACGAAAGCCATTTATTAAGTGCAAATGCTGAAAATAAAGGATAAATAAGGTTTATAAATATAAAAGAATAATGAACATGCAAATAAGGACCGTGTTCAGAGCACACCACTAATCTAGAACACTAAAAGAAAATAATATAAAATTGAATGAAACAAATGAGTGGTCCTACGCCGAGAGGACTCGAAGATGCCGATGCGGAAGTGCCTGGACGTCGGGATTGTATGCCTCGATTCTAAGTCCTGAAGGGGGCGCAAAACAAACATGAGTGGACCAAGTTGATATATATATAATAAAACAGTTATCAACATACTAACCCCCAGGTTTTATGAAAACACATATATATAATGATAAACATAGGTTTTCCGAAACCTAGCATGTCGTGCAATGTCTCAAATCATAATTCGCATAAATAATAAACACTAGTGAATGTCCGATATAACACTTCAGGCCCCATGCCGGCTCCCCGTCTCTGAGCACACAGTTAGAGGAAAATACACTTCAGGCCCCTTGCCGGCTCCCCGTCTCTGAGCAGACAGTCAGAGGAAAACACACTCCAGGCCCTATGCCAACACCAAACCGTCGCCCGGGACGGACCGGATCTATCCCTACGTCCCGTAGCGGAAAGGACCACTAGGTAGGTATAAAACCAGTGAACATACATATATTGAAAATCAACTTCATAGTATAAAGTCATCCATCATCTATACTATAAAGAAGTGTTCTAAACATGTTCTAAATATCATATCGTCATCCATCAGATATTCTATAAGAACATGGGTTATAGGAAAAATAGTAATAATTCAAACTAGCCTCAGTAAGCATGTTATCTCGTAAAACGTTTCATAAAACATAATCATCAAATCATTCTTTTCATGTATGCATTTCTACTATCAAAACATGCATTTTTAGAAGGGGTCCACTCACAGTACTTCACCGTTGAAAAGCCACGCCATCTAGCAAAGAAGGAAACGCCACAGATAATCGCCCCTAAGCACATAAACGGTACATTTAGTCAAACTCTACTCAAACGGTTGAATTTGGGAAAACGGACATCGGAAACGGGTTCAGGACGTCGAAATTAGCCTAGGGGGGGTCCCGCACGAAAACCGAAAAAGTCAACCCCGAGGTCAACGGTCAACGGGTCACGGGTCACGGGTCACGGGTTTGGGCTTTAGGGTTTTGGGTTTGGTTTAGGGTAAATGGGTTTGGGTTTTAGGTGAATTGGGTTTGGGTATTGGGTTTGGACTTGGGTTGGATCCGGGTTGGGCCTAAGGGTTTGGGTCTAATGGGTTTAGGGTTAACGGGCCAGAGGCCCTAAAACAAACGGCCCAAAGGCCTAATTACAAAGGGTGTTGGGTTGGGCTGCCCAGGTTTTGGGCTTGGCAGGAAAGGCCCAAAGGCCTTGGGTGTTCGCCGGAGTCCAAAGAGGGAGAAGGCCGGATTTCGGCCGGAGAATTCCCAAGCTCTGTTGGAGCTCAAAACTCAGCTAAAACATGTCATTCAATATACCAAATTGAAGCCCCGAAGGTAAGGAATCGAAATATACCCTTGGTTCCCGTCATTGTGGCCGGAGTTGGCCGGAAAACAGCTTGGAAGCCACGGGTGTCCGCCGGAAACTGGGTAAGATTCAAATGAGCATAACTTCTTCAATACTCAATGAAATTAGGTGAAACAAAAAGGAAAGTTGTAGTACTCAGCGAGACGAAGAGATTGATACCTTGCACGCCGGCCAACTCGCCGTGGTTTGGCCGGAAATCGCCTCGAAAGGGACGGTGCTTGCCGGAAAACTGGGAAATGTCTCCGAGGTGGTTTCTTCGTGATTTGACGTCCAAAACAGAACCATGGGGTTCGAAAAGAGCTATAGGTGTGGGCTTGGGTGTGTGTGTGTGTGTGTTCTTGTCGGACCGAGAGGGGGGGAAAGGAGAGAGCATGGAGGAAGAAAGAGAGAAGAGAGGAGAAGACTTTTCAGAAAAAAAAGAAAAGAAATGGGAAAGGGGAGGAACCGGGGGACAAAAACAGGGGGTGGGCCCCTTGGGCTCACCAATTAAGGCTCAAAAACAATTTTAAAAAGGAAGGTATCCCCCAAACTTAGTGAAAATACAAAAATACCCATTTTCTTACGTAAATTCCGGGACGGGTTGTTACAATCTACCCCCCTTAAAAGAATTTCGTCCCGAAATTTAAAATCACAACTTAAACCGAAATACTCGAAAATAGGAAGAAAAATATATGTATAAAGAGAATTCAAGTCAGAGTGGGTGCATCAAAGAGAAAATGTCACACCGTCGCGAGCGGTTTGCCAAATCCTCTATCATGCCTCCAAGCTCTTACTTTCTTCCCCATCAGTGTAAAAGTAGAAACATACTTTAATAAGATATAAAGTCGAAAATATATATTGACATAAGGTCAAAATTAAGTACGCAAAATACTATAGCGTCAAAATAGTAAAAATAGATATGTACTAACATATAGGTCAAAAACTCGCACTTAACTTAAAACTGAAAATGGAAATACTTCCCCCAAAATATTTGTAACGTCGAAAACAAATAATTAAAGAAAATGAAGTTAAAATACTTACACTGAAAATCAAAACTAAACTCAAAACTGAAAAAATGAGAGTGGGTCTCGCCTAAGCATACGAACGTCACGTACTCCGAGAAAAGATGCGTCTCTAGGTCAAGTCCTAACAATAGCAAATCCGTACCAACTGCTGAAGATGAATCTTTCTGCCCACTTGCTTAACGAACCCAACGAATAAGTTTTCAATACCACAGTCGGCCGCCCGTGATATCGATCACACATTTGTTGTTTCGATAAGCAAGCAATAATTTGCTGAGGGTGCCCAATTTCACGCGTCGTAAATTTAATCTTTCGAATACTAGTTCCCAATACTCCTCTGCTAACTAGTATTGCCTGTAGAACTCTCGTACCATGTCGCAAAAATGGCGTACTCAAACCGAACAAAACAGAAACTGTCGTCATAAAACTCTATCCAGTATCAAGCATACTTTCCTCCTCAATTCTTCCAAATGTGACCAACTACTCCAGTGTTTTGCCAACAAAGAACCCATTTGAAAACTGTACCTTGGGATTCAAAGGAAGTGGATACCATGTTACTAGTAGACCCAAAAACTCGAGCCAAGCAAGCAGAAAACGAGAAGTCACCTTTCCCAACAAGCGGTATCTCTTGGGAATCATTGTAGTGCTCAAACCACCCCTCCAGTTTTTGCTTAGTTGCAGATTTCTAGTAAAACAAGGTCAAAGTTGATGGAAAGGACTCTCAAGTAATCAACCAAAAAAAAATAAATGAGAGTACACACTTTTCGAGAAAAGTGTAAAGATTATTCGATTCTCGCCTCGACCACGATATGGTGCCAACCCAGAGTGCACTAAACAGATCTGCTAGAAGTGTTTCAATAACTACGTACTCACAACAAACGAGTCTTGAAGCGGAACAGTGAAAAGATGAGTTGAGACGACACATAACATTGGAAAATAACCGATGTGATGCCTATGAATTATAGTAAGATGGTGATACAATCCGCTGACCGTCTGTACTCAAACCTTCATCCAACTCTTAATAAAAGATCGCCCAAACATCACGCTCACGTGCTCACGAACTGAAGGATCCTGGTGCCAAGGTAGTGGAAAGCCACGTTGAGGCGAACACATCACATCATCGAAAAGGTCTGCCAAAGTACGATATGATGGTTATGAATTGTAGCAAGATAATGAGTAGTGACCATTCAATTCAACGTGAAGATAATGATGCAATCTGCTGCTCACCTGCACCACAATCTTCACCAACCTCCTACCACAAGACGACTCCAACCTCACACCCACGTGGAACTCTTTCTGGTAAGTAGGGTAAGCTTGTGAAAAGATCATGCTCCCCACATTTCTGTCTGAAATGATAAGAATTGGGCACAAACTTCCACCGAATTGATCGATCGTGAATTCTTCACTAATTGAGCGAGAAACCATGTAAAGAAGGCTAAAAGAACACCCAAGAATTTGAGGATCAAAACAAGTCTATTAAAACTAGAGTACAAGATATCTGGATGAGAAACAAACCAACGAAGGAAGGTAAAGATGCAGAAATAGAAATCACTGTTTATGATTATTTGGTTAATCAACACGGTAAGGTTGACTGGTTCCTTAGCCAAAAAGGAAATAGGTATAAGCTCAAGAAATAGTCAAGAACTGTTAATAAGATTTGACGAGATCAAAGACATTTCGAAATTCACAATACGTTGTAAGCTGTTTCAAAGTTCAAAAATTAAACATAGAACCTCTGAACCAACAGAATGACGAAGAAGAAAGATACAAAGCAGTCTGTGTAAGCATGCAATGACACGATTGGCTAACTCCAAGTGATGCCCTTGAGCAAACCAAAGCTCAATGAGTCCAGAGAAATTCAAAGTAAAGCTCGATCTTCGTACAATGAAGAATATGGTAGTCTCAAGCCATTACATTGAAAATTATAAGGCTAAACAATTAGTGGACAAGAGTACTGGTCAGTTGGGTTACAAGCAAAAGGCTAAGTTCAATCTACTGAAAAATACGTGGGCAAGATGCTAGGATTTACCGCCTAGTGCCAAACCCAGGTGAAGTTCAAAAAGTCTGTTTATCCAAACAAGCATGGATCTTCATCAACCAAATCCAACTACAACCACAAAAGAATCGCAATTGCTTTTGGAAATTGGTGAGAATAGTGTCTGCTATCGAAGAGTCACTTAAGAAATTATCTAATTTAAATGAAGTCAACTCCCGAAGAATTTGGTGTAAAGCTAACGGTCAAAGGTTAAGGAACTTGACTTCGCCGTTGAGGTAAGCAAAGAGGTTACTGATAGAACAATCATCGAAGATTCATTCTACCGATTCCCACGAGTTTCTTCAGTGGTAATGAGCCTGAGAACATTGATTTGCTCCCGCCAACTACCACTTACTAATCGTCGTCACCACAAGCGCTTACTTGCTTTCTCAAACACGCACTTCGAATATTTCAAGTAGTTGCCACTGCAATATGACTCTGCCCGCCATTCCTAGGGAACGCATGTCGCAGAGTGATGTCATCGTTTCAAGGTTCTAGTTGATCTCAACCAACTCGTACCGTCAAGATTTTTTTTCTGTTTCCCTAGATTTCGATGTAGAGCCGACTCTGCCCGCAATTCCTAGGGAACGCATGTTGCAGAGTGGCATCGCCATTTCGTATCTACAACTGGTCTCGCCCAGACTTCCTCAAACTAAGATTTCTAGAACACGTCGCTTCCAAGTAACACTTACTGTGCCCGCCATTCCCTGAGAATGCACGTCGTAAAGTACAAAACCGCTTCATATCTTCCAAAGTCAACTCACTTAGGGTTTTTCCGTTTCCCAATGCTCCTAGGTAAAACCAAATTATGTCCGAAATTCCCAGGGAATGCACGATGTAGAGTATCGATCCGATGTCGAAAGTCATCCAACAATCCACTTCATCAGCACTGAGGCATAATCCCGACACGAATTCTTGTATTTCAACCAGAAGATGACAATTCAAACAGAGAAAGGTTTGCACAACTATGTCGAATGACACCAAAACCGGAAGTCGTGACATCCAAATGATGTCATGACAAACACACTACTACACTAACAGAAGATCCTAAGTATGCTCTGAACAAAACTACGCTCTGATACCAATCTGACACGCCCCGACCCCGATATTCCCCGAATACCAGGATAGGCACGTGCTGGCCGACACCCGAGGGTGACGAAAGCCATTTATTAAGTGCAAATGCTGAAAATAAAGGATAAATAAGGTTTATAAATATAAAAGAATAATGAACATGCAAATAAGGACCGTGTTCAGAGCACACCACTAATCTAGAACACTAAAAGAAAATAATATAAAATTGAATGAAACAAATGAGTGGTCCTACGCCGAGAGGACTCGAAGATGCCGATGCGGAAGTGCCTGGACGTCGGGATTGTATGCCTCGATTCTAAGTCCTGAAGGGGGCGCAAAACAAACATGAGTGGACCAAGTTGATATATATATAATAAAACAGTTATCAACATACTAACCCCCAGGTTTTATGAAAACACATATATATAATGATAAACATAGGTTTTCCGAAACCTAGCATGTCGTGCAATGTCTCAAATCATAATTCGCATAAATAATAAACACTAGTGAATGTCCGATATAACACTTCAGGCCCCATGCCGGCTCCCCGTCTCTGAGCACACAGTTAGAGGAAAATACACTTCAGGCCCCTTGCCGGCTCCCCGTCTCTGAGCAGACAGTCAGAGGAAAACACACTCCAGGCCCTATGCCAACACCAAACCGTCGCCCGGGACGGACCGGATCTATCCCTACGTCCCGTAGCGGAAAGGACCACTAGGTAGGTATAAAACCAGTGAACATACATATATTGAAAATCAACTTCATAGTATAAAGTCATCCATCATCTATACTATAAAGAAGTGTTCTAAACATGTTCTAAATATCATATCGTCATCCATCAGATATTCTATAAGAACATGGGTTATAGGAAAAATAGTAATAATTCAAACTAGCCTCAGTAAGCATGTTATCTCGTAAAACGTTTCATAAAACATAATCATCAAATCATTCTTTTCATGTATGCATTTCTACTATCAAAACATGCATTTTTAGAAGGGGTCCACTCACAGTACTTCACCGTCGAAAAGCCACGCCATCTAGCAAAGAAGGAAACGCCACAGATAATCGCCCCTAAGCACATAAACGGTACATTTAGTCAAACTCTACTCAAACGGTTGAATTTGGGAAAACGGACATCGGAAACGGGTTCAGGACGTCGAAATTAGCCTAGGGGGGGTCCCGCACGAAAACCGAAAAAGTCAACCCGAGGTCAAGTCAACGGTCAAAGTCAACTTTGACCGTTGACTGGTCAACGCTGACCGTTGACCGGGTCAACGGTCAACGGGTCAAGGTCAACGGGTCACGGGTCACGGGTCACGGGTTTGGGCTTTAGGGTTTTGGGTTTGGTTTAGGGTAAATGGGTTTGGGTTTTAGGTGAATTGGGTTTGGGTATTGGGTTTGGACTTGGGTTGGATCCGGGTTGGGCCTAAGGGTTTGGGTCTAATGGGTTTAGGGTTAACGGGCCAGAGGCCCTAAAACAAACGGCCCAAAGGCCTAATTACAAAGGGTGTTGGGTTGGGCTGCCCAGGTTTTGGGCTTGGCAGGAAAGGCCCAAAGGCCTTGGGTGTTCGCCGGAGTCCAAAGAGGGAGAAGGCCGGATTTCGGCCGGAGAATTCCCAAGCTCCGTTGGAGCTCAAAACTCAGCTAAAACATGTCATTCAATATACCAAATTGAAGCCCCGAAGGTAAGGAATCGAAATATACCCTTGGTTCCCGTCATTGTGGCCGGAGTTGGCCGGAAAACAGCTTGGAAGCCACGGGTGTCCGCCGGAAACTGGGTAAGATTCAAATGAGCATAACTTCTTCAATACTCAATGAAATTAGGTGAAACAAAAAGGAAAGTTGTAGTACTCAGCGAGACGAAGAGATTGATACCTCGCACGCCGGCCAACTCGCCGTGGTTTGGCCGGAAATCGCCTCGAAAGGGACGGTGCTTGCCGGAAAACTGGGAAATGTCTCCGAGGTGGTTTCTTCGTGATTTGACGTCCAAAACAGAACCATGGGGTTCGAAAAGAGCTATAGGTGTGGGCTTGGGTGTGTGTGTGTGTGTGTTCTTGTCGGACCGAGAGGGGGGGAAAGGAGAGAGCATGGAGGAAGAAAGAGAGAAGAGAGGAGAAGACTTTTCAGAAAAAAAAGAAAAGAAATGGGAAAGGGGAGGAACCGGGGGACAAAAACAGGGGGTGGGCCCCTTGGGCTCATCAATTAAGGCTCAAAAACAATTTTAAAAAGGAAGGTATCCCCCAAACTTAGTGAAAATACAAAAATACCCATTTTCTTACGTAAATTCCGGGACGGGTTGTTACAATATTTCAATTGCACAAATAAAGAAACAGCATGTAAATTACAAAATAATTCAGAGACTTAGATCAGGTCTGGCTGCCCTCCTGTTAAACATGAGATCTACTAAATAAGGAAATGATTCGTGTGCCTCTACATTTATCTCCCTCACCTGTTTCATCCTCGATGCCAATATCGAATCAACTGGGGCATACATTGGGAAGACCCCGCACTTTGTCACCTTTATCTTGGACCAATCAACGGCTCTGCCATCAGGACGATCATGTATTATTGGGTAGAAGTCAAATGTGGCCTGGGTGACGCCATTGTAGCTTCCTTGCTTTACATGGTCAATGGTACTAAACCAGACGAACACGTGAGGCGTTTCGAACTTGAACTCGTTGATTTCCCCATATTCGGCAACCATGCAACTCCGATGATAGATACGATGATCACTATAGCCTTCGAAATTGATTTTACATCCAAGCCTCAAATTCAAGAGAAAATGCTACCTTAATTTCTTCTTGTGTAAAATACTTCGATAACGCAGTTGCCATTCGCATAATTCTAATCTGTGAATCAGTAACTATATCGCGCCATGCATCCCATCCCATTCCTTTGCAATTTGAATATGTAAGTTGCTCTTGAAGCCCTTGAGAATGTTTATATTCATCCCAACCTAGTGTAAGGGCAGTTTTTGAGCTCAACACTTTGTTTAGTGACGTGCAGCCATGTGCTTGAAGCCAACGTACCGCTGGGAGCTCTGGTAAAGATTCAAGGTTCGTGCAATTGGTTAACTGCAGACAAATCAGCCCAGAAGCTTCTTTGATGCTTGCAGGTAGGCACTTGATCGCAGTTCCACTCAGATCAAGTTTTTCAAGAGATTTCAAATTACCAATGCTTGCAGGTAGGCTTTCAATTGCGCTTCCACTCAGATCAAGTTTCTCAAGAGATTCCAAATTACCAATGCTTGCAGGTAGGCTTTCAATTGCGCTTCTACTCAGATCAAGTTTCTCAAGAGATTTCAAATTACCAATGCTTGCAGGTAGGCTTTCAATTGCGCTTCCACTCAGACCAAGTTTCTGAAGAGATTCCAAATTACCAATGCTTGCAGGTAGGCTTTCAATTGCGCTTCCACTCAGATCAAGTTTCTGAAGAGATTCCAAATTACCAATGCTTGCAGGTAGGCTTTCAATTGCGCTTCCCCTCAGATCAAGTTTCTGAAGAGATTCCAAATTACCAATGCTTGCAGGAAGGCTTTCAATTGCGCTTCCGCTCAGATCAAGTTTCTCAAGAGATTTCAAATTACCAATGCTTGCAGGTAGGCTTTTAATTGCGGTTCCACTCAGATCAAGTTTCTCAAGAGATTTCAAATCTCCAATGCTTGCAGGTAGGCTTTCAATTGTGGTTCCATTCAGATCAAGTTTCTCAAGAGATTTCATATTACCAATGCTTGCAGGTAGGTTTTTTATTTTGGTTCCACTCAGATCAAGTCTCTTCAGAGATTTTAATTTACAAATGGTCTCTGGGAGACCCAGAATATTTTTGCATTTAGTCGCTGCCCCACTCAAGTCTAATACTGGTATATTCTTGGGAAGCTCCAAGAACCGAATTTTTTCAAGAGACCAAACTGATGAAGGCAATTCCTCTATTGCAGTGCTATCTAAATATAAGTACTCAATACTGCTTGGCATCTCCGAAAGATATTTGAGTGTGGTGCAGTCTGTCAGGTTAAGATAACTCAGCTTGTTGAGACATGGAAAATACGAAGGAATTTCAACCAGACTTTTACACCCATAAAGATCTATATGCTCGATGTTTGGACTTTGAGAGAGATCTGGGACTTTAATCAGACGATCACACAAGCCAAGATCCATCACTTTTAAGTTTCTAAGATTCTGTAACAAATCAATGACAATTGGAAAGAATTAATAATAGACAGACCAAATAGATATCTACACCGCATTTATATAATAAAATAAGCATATACAAACCTGGACCTCGTTCCAAAGTTGTTCAACATGGTTGTTGCGCATTTGAAGCTCAACAAGATATTCCGAACAAAGTTTTGATGGCAAAGATTTGAAAGGGTATCCCTCCAAGTCAAGATAAGTAAGAGAATGGGGAAGAGAAACTTTTACTTTGCAGTACTTGTTACGGCTAGAGTTGTAAACATACAGCAACCTCAGATCATACATCTTTTGAAAGTCTGCATGATTCAAGAGTATCCCTCCAATCGCAGACCTGTTAAAGAAAATGGCTTGTAGCGTTGCTCGTCCCTGAGAATAAGAACAAATTATGAATATGAATACAATCTACAAAAAAAACTAGGATGAAACTGAATGCATTTGGAGATCTTACTCTTACCGTGTTAGTTTTCAAATCCCGATTGACATCCTCATCCAAGAATAATTTATTGCATTTTATGGGCTCTTCAATACTTTGTTCGTGAACAATTGCCCTACCCATTTCTTGTAACAAGCTATGCACCTCCAGGCAGTTATTCGTTGAAATTGATATGAGAGACTTATCAATCAAAACTCCAAGTGCAGCTGCACGAAAGCCACATATATCTAGCATTTCTTTTACAATGTACACATCTTTCCCTTGATAGAAACATGCTATATCAAGAAATATCTCCTTCTCAATTTCTTTTAATCCATCGTAACTTGATCTCAGCACATTCCAGATCTTTTCTCTTGGAAATTCTTTCCATTCATCCAGCCAATCTTCTTTGCTCTCACGGTGAAGGAATGAGGAACCCAAAATTTTAAGAGCTAATGGAATGCCTCCAGCATATTCTACCACAAGTTTGGACAACTCGGTATAATCTTCGCTAGCAGTTTTATTTCGGAAAGCACTCAAATGAAAGAGTTGAAAAGCTTCATCAGAATCTAATTCCTGAACCTTGCATATCTTATTATGTTCAACCCTTTTCTGAAGTAGGCTCTTATCTCTAGTCGTTATAATGATTCTACTTCTAGGGCCAAACAGAGCAGGATCGCCAGCTAGAAAATTTAATTGGTTTGAATCATTTACATCATCAAGAACAATGAGGACCTTCGTCCCTGCCATCCTCTTTCTAACAAGATCTGATCCTATAGTTGGAGTGCCGATATTTAGATCTTTTTCCTTCAATATCTCACTAAGAAGTGTGTTTCGCAAGTGAACTAGTCCATCTTTTTTTTCTGATTTCTCCCTAACATTTCCAAGAAAACAAGCAGCTTCAAATTTAGACGAGAGTCGATGAAACACAGCATCAGCAAGGGCGGTCTTGCCAATGCCACCCATGCCCCAAATACCTACAGTGTATACATCAAGTGAATCAATGCATAATGATGACTCAATTTGGTCAATGCGTTTTTCCATTCCAACAAGGCCCTGTAGAACACTTGAAGATTTTCGATTCAATTGGCTCCAAATTTCATTTACAAGTTTCTTAACTAAATTGGCCTCCGTCCTGACAAATATATGATGGACAACTAACAGTTAGTAATAGCCATTCGTTAATTAATTCTGTATGCATTAAGTTTTCATGAGTAGAAATCACTAAAAGTTTTAGAATTAGTTACCCTGTTTTGTTTGAGAAGCCACAAAGACTAGCTGCAATCGTCAAAGCAGCCCTCCACACGTTGACCTTGTCGATAGTGCCCTTGAAACGTTTTTCAAGTTGAGCAAACGCAACTTCATAACTCCCCCTTTGTCTTCGTACCGTTGATGGACTGGTGCCGTAGAAAATGGGTATAACCAACTGGCCATATTTTTCCCTGCAGTGTAGTATATGTGCAAGTTCATCCAAACACCACGTGGAAGATGCATAGTTTTGTGAGAAAATGACCAACAAAATCGTAGATTTCTCAATTGCTTCGAGAAGGGCTGGTGCAATTTCGCCCCCTCTCACAAGTCTATAATCTATGTACGTTTCAATTTTCTTCTGGAGTAAGGCACCGTGAAGATGGCTAGTAAACGTATTGCGGGTGTCCTCACCTCTGAAACTAATAAACACATCATACTTTTCCCGAGGGGCTGGGATATCATCATCATCATCATCATCATCATCATCATCACCATCCGAAGAAGAAGAAAAAGAAGCAGTAGAAGGCCAACAAACAAATGTTAATGATCTGAAGCACGTGTACAACAGAGTCACGATGGCGGTGGCAATGATGATGATAATTTGAAAGAACCCATTGAACTCCATCTCTCGTTTCTTTTTAGCAAGCAAGAGGAATGAAATCCAACTCACCTGAGGATCCAATAAGGCAAGCAAGAGAAAGAGAAGAAAGTTACCTGCAAATTTCTCAAACATCAGCAAGTTTTATTTGATCCATACATGGTCGATATTTAATTTTAGACAATTTCTCAAACATTAGCATTTTTTATTTTGCCAATCTCTTCCTTCTCAGTTGAAATTTTCATTTAAAAACTCAATTAAGCACTACCTGCAAATAAATTAGAATCAGCAATGAGGAACCGAAAACTTCACAAATTTTGCAATAGGCACATCACGAAAGAAGGTTGCAGAGAGAAGGAATTATCTCAAAATCATCAAAAGCTTTAGCAGTTGACTCTATGCACAAAGCTAAAAACCTCACGTACGATCACTCGTTATTACCTGATGGTTTTCCTTTTCATTTAGAAGTGAGATGTTTTAGATTTGAATCTCATGGATGGCGAATTTGATACCAAATTAGGTTGCCTATTGTGTGACTTAGCCGAACTCTTTATCCTCCTAGTGTAAAAATATTAATGTAAAAAAAAAAAAAAAAAAAAAAAAAACCTAACCTACGTCAACAGAAATATAAAAATTAAATTAAAATAGAAAGGAAAACGCCAACGGAAATATAAAAATTAAAATAGGAAGGAAATTACTAAATGCTTCGTGGAATGCATGAAACTTTCAAACTTTCAAGTATTCAAGCAGTTGACTATATGCCACGGCCCGGGTCGTGTCTAACGACCTAATTGTGAAAGAGTTGTAAAATGTTGCGAAACTCCCATGAGAACAACGTTGCAGAAATGGCACCCGGCAAACTCCATCCACATTTACCATCACCATCATCACTCCAAACAATAGATTTAAAAGGTTATAAATATAGATTTTCACACTAAATGGGTAAATTCTTAGGAGTTTTTGAACTTTAATCCTCGAAGAAGATTAAAATTTAATAAAAATTTGGTGTTAGATTGGATATTGATTTTAGTCCTTTAATGTTAGATCTGGCATTCGTGTCGTTTTCATGTCATAGGCAATATCTTAATGGGTCGTGTCATGTAACACCTGTTAAAGTAAACGGGTAATATGACACTGTTAAAGTAAACGGGTAATATGACCCGACCCGTTACCTAATAAAGAAAATATATTTTAAATGAATAAATAATGAAAATGAAAAACATAATTTGACCAAAAAAAAAATAGAAAACATAATACTAAATTAGTATATGCATACCACATTATCATACAAATATTACTCCAAAACATAAAATAAATAAATAAAAACCAACATTTGTCTTTCAAGTATTATATTCTCCAAAATAAGAGTCTAATGAGAAAAATATTAGTACATTACAATAAAATACCAAATGTTCAAGGATATGCAAAATGAAAGAAGTTGCATTTCAAGGTTGAGGAACCTTGCAGGTTTATGCTTTCACATATTTTAGACTTGTATAATAATGATTATGAATCTTATTTATTTTGAACTCCCTTAAAAATACTATTCATGAGAGTTTGTATGGTTTTAAAATTCAAACAATGATGTACCCATACTCATAGCATAGAGGATGCGATCACGAGGCTTTGCATATTTTTTTCGCACTTATAAATTAATTATTATAATTTTTTAATGTGTTTGTATTTTTAAGTTACTTGATACTTTTATTTTAATGTGTTTTATAATTTTTTTAATCTCACTCTTTGCCTATAGTATACTATAAAAATAAATAAAACTTAATTTTTTTTTAAATTTATATAGAATAATATCAATTATACGTTTTTTTTTTTTGAACAATCGATATTATCTACACTCAGGGGAGGGAGGGGTGGGCTTAGCCTCACAACGATCTGGTGGTATTCCTCTTCACTTGTAAGTGAGAGGTCTTACGTTCAATTTTTGCCAAAAGTGAATTTGAACCACATTATTGTTAGCTCATTGTGAGGCTAAGCCCAACCCCCTCCCCCTTAGTATATACCATGTGACATCCCACATCGCCCAGGGGTGATCCTTATATGTATATCCCATCCCTACCTAGCACGAGGCCTTTTGGGAGCTCACTGGCTTCGGGTTCCGTAGGAACTCTGAAGTTAAGCAAGTAGCGCTTGAGAGCATTCCCAGGATGGGTGACCCATCAGGAAGTTCTCGTGTGAGTTCCCAAAAACAAAACCGTGAGGGCGTGGTCGGGGCCCAAAGCGGACAAGATCGTGCTACGGTAGTGGAGCGGGCCTGGGAAGTGGTCCCCCCGGGCCGGGATGTGACATACCATCCTTTGTTAAAAAATATATACATATACACGATGTCTATTGTATTTATGGTAAGTTTTTTTTAGTAGTTTAAAAAATTAAAATCATCAAACAACTTTTTCTTTAACGTGTCGAAATAGGTTATTATACACTATGTCTGTTGCATTTATAGTAAGTTTTTTGAGTAGTTTAAAAATTAAAATCATCAAACAACTTTTTCCTTAACATGTCGAAACAGATTACCCGCGTGTCACTTTCATGTAAACCTGTTAAGGATTCTTTATTAATGGGTTCTTATCATGCGACCCAATTAGTTATTATGTTGACCCGAAACCCGTTATTCTCGTGTCATATTAACGGGTCGTGTAAGAAATTGCCGGTCTATTTAATGTGTACTTAATTCAAATTAATATTATATTTTTGTTTTAATATTTAATAGATATCTTATTTAATGTCATTACATTAAATTTTAAATTTATTATTATACACATTTTAATTCATTAATTTTATTTAACTTCCTCTAATTAGTATACCTAAATGTCTGTATCTTATATATTTTACCAAATCAATGTACCGAAATATCTATACCTAAATATATTGTACTGAAAGTAATTTTTAGGGTCAACAGGCACACAAGAAAAAATGCAAAAACATAAGTGTACAGAAAATTCCATACCTAAATATATGATACTAAACTAGTGTACCGAAATACCCGTACCTAAATATATTATACTAAACTAGTGCACCGAAATGTCCGTACTTAACATATTATACTAAGCTATGGTATTAAAATGTTTGTACCTAAATATATTGTAGTAAATTAGTGGCATATAAGAAAATATGCAAAAACATTATTTTTCCTAAAATTTAATTTATGAACACCATAAAATTATATATGTGTGTGTGTGTGTGTGTATATATATATATAAAGAGACATTGAATACATATACCAGTATTAAATAGAGTCTACGAACTAAAATCAATTTTTAATCTTGTATAAGACATTTTTCTAAACTTTATCTTATTTAAGAATTAAAATCTAGTTTCCATAATTCTTACATAATGTATAAGCACTAACCGGTCAATAATTTAATATGCCACTAACCGCGCATTTGATTTCTTTCCACAATAGTTTCAATGATTCAAAAGTCAACTTTATAAAAACTTGTCCAAATATAAAATCTCTTAATACCACCAAAAGTTTGTCAAAATCTAAAATCTATGCCCGATAAAATAAGATAAAAATACAAAAATATCTAAAGCCCAGCTCAAAAACATGGCAACAATTTTTTAAAATACTAGCAATACCCCTCACAAATAACTAATTTTCTTAATCTTAGGATTGAAATAAGACAAATCGGTCATGCACAAGTCGTGCCCACCATGCACAAAACTGAAGTGATGAAATACCCTCATATAAATTGTAAAAACTCACAAGTGATGACTTTATTTTTTTGATTTCGAAGAGAGAGTTATGAGCTCTGGATTTTTGGGTTGGCTCAGATTTGTGAGCATATCATATACATACCACTAAAAAAAATAATAATTTTTAATGAAATTTCTAGAATCTACAAATCTTTAAGGCCATTCTAAAAAACCAGAAATCTGAGGCTCAACACTTTTTCATCATTTCTCCACATTTCATCGTTTTCACCAACAAAACCGACACCAAAAAAACTGTAATAAGATTACTACCGAAGCCCAAAACAAACAATTCAACATTCCAACATATCCAAATCATGAAATTGAAGGACAATTTTGTGAATCATGAAATAGGTTTTGTTTTTTAGAGAATAATTCGTGAATAAATCTGGGATTTTGATAAATTGCTCTTGAATTTGGGTGTTTTTGTTCTCTGAAAAGTATTTGGGAAATTTTGTTATTATGTTTTTGGAGATGGTTAATTTTGGGTGTTAGAACTGAAGGCAATAGTTGAAATGAAGAAAGAAGGAACTGAGCAAACAAGTATGGAGATGGTGAAGAAGTTTTTGGAGAAAGAAGGTGAATGTAATCGCCATTGACATTAAACAACAAAACCCAGAAAATTTTCAGAAAAAATAAAAAAATAAAACCAAGAATTTTTTTAGCTTCTCAGCCAAGGGGAGCAGTAAAGAAAACAATTCTCATGTGAGTTGGTTAATTAATGTATTGTGTGGAAAGTGAGACTATGTTATGCATAGATAGATGTAAATTTTAAATTGTTTTTCTTAAAAACCGAACCCAAACCGTTTGAAACCACACTAAACCGAACCGAACGATTTTGGCTGCACTGCAAAAAGTTTCAATTTCAGTTGCAGTTTCACTCAAAACTGCACCGAACCAAACCATGTCCACCCCTACCCCTTGACAATTTTTGCAGGATCATTTTCGAAACTATATGTCAAATCAGTTTGTATTCTTTATTTCTAGAATTAGTCCAACCTATCATCGACCATTTTTGCAGAATCATTTTCAAATATATGTAGATCAGTTTGTAGAATTTTCAGTAGAATTAGTTTATATCTTTTCAACAAAACTACATATATGTCATTAGTCTAACCCGTCCTCAACTATTTTTGCAGAATCAGTTTTAAACATATGTAGAATCAGTTTTGTATAATATTTTATGAGAATCAGTTTGTATAGTTTTAGTAGAACCAGTTTGTATATTTTCAACAAGACTACATACATGTCATCAGTCCAACCTGTCATCGACCATTTTTGTAGAATCAATTTCAAATATATGTAGAATAAATTTTGTATACTTTTTTGTAGAATCAATTCGTATAGTTGTAGTATAATCAGTTTATCAGTTTGTATATTTTGAACAAAACTACATACATGCCACCAATCCACCCCGTCTCGGCCATTTTTGCATAATCAGGTTCAAATATATGTAGAATCAGTTTTGTATACTTTTTAGTATAATCAATTTGTATAATTTTGGTGGAATCAGTTTGTATATTTTCAACAAAACTACATGTATGTCATCAATCCAAACCCTTCTCAACCTTATTTGTAGAATCAGTTTCAAATATATCTACAATTAGTTTTATATACTTGTAGTATAATAAGTTTATATAGATTTAGGAGAATTAGTCCATATATTTTCAACAAAACCACATACATGTCATCAGTCCAGCCTCTCATCGGCTATTTTTGCAGAATTTGTTTCAAATATATGTAGAATCAGCTTTGTATACTTTTTAGTAAAATCAGTTTGTATAGTTTTAGCAGAATCAATTTGTATATTTTCAACAAAACTACATACATGTCATTAGTCCAACCCCTACTCGACCTTTTTTGCAGAATCAATTTTAAATATATGTATAACTAGTTTTGTATTATAATCAATTTGTATAGTTTTAATTGAATTCGTTTGTATGATTTCAACAAAACTACATGTAGACACCGAAACTTTAGTGAAATAAATGTCCACTAACAAATTAAATTTTGGCATGCTAGGGATTACATGACATGCGCCATGTGTCTAACAAATTGTATGCATGACGTGTGACTTATCAAAACCAACGAGTTACTAAGGGTGTCTTACATCGACATTTGGCGGAAAATAGTTAAAGAATTATCTTTATTAATTCTTAATTAATTTCAATTTAAATCAAAGAAATTAATTGATTTAAATTTAAAACAAATTAATTGACGGAGTCAAATCACGAACCAAACCACAAATCAAATCTTGGCTCTTTCGTCAATTAATTAAGTCCACAGTCAAAGTCAAATTAAGCCTCAATCAATTATTGGAGAACCTATAAATAAAAGGTTCCAAGACAAATAAAAGGGTTAGAAATTCATCCACACACTCATACGCAAATACTTAGAAGACTCAGAAAGCTCTATGTGGTTTTTGTCACACTCGTGAAGAATCATCCCGCACTACCACACGTGCCGATCCTTCCATCGCTACAAGCCAAACTCTTGCGGGCATCCGTTCATCTAAGATCAAATTATCACAAACCTTGGATCAACGACCATACACATACCTCCTACAATGTCGAAGATCGAATCAAAGGATTCAAAGTTGTAATAGAGATTGTAACCGTAAACACTCATTAATACAAATTCTTGATTTTGTACACGTGTTCTCGTTTGATTTGTCGCAGGAATTCCGTGTTTACACTACATACATGTTATCAATTTAACCCCTCCTCAACCATTTTTGCATAATCAATTTTAAATATATATATATATATAATCATTTTTATATACCTTTTAGTAAAATCAGTTTGTTGATTCGATTTTTTCCCTTGATTTTCTTGCTATCCAACAAGTGTTACTAAACTTAGAGATCCTTTGGTTTTTCAATTCGGAAGTGTTTTTAATTTATTTCCATTAATAATTTTGTGTTTCTATTTTGGAATCTAAGTAATACTGTCAATTAGCTGAGTGCTGATGCTTCCTTGTTTAACTTTGATTTTTCAATTTTTATAATTTTAATTAAAGCAATAAGGATGCTTCAAGTCTCAATCAAAGTAACTTTTGCTGTAACAAGGCTTAATCTCCTGGTGTCGGGGAAGCTAATTGTTTGGGTTAATATTTGAACCTTGGGTTGCAAGTATGTGGAAGCCAAAAGACGCCAATTAAAAGAAGATTTGCCTGAAGCCCAGCATCAAGTCCAAAGACAAATTGGTGCCTTCCCATTAATGCATAGGCCATGTGCTTATGATTTAAATGTCAAGTGATGGGGACTAACTCATAATCAACCAAAAAGCACTTTTCAGTGGCAATACAAGTAAAAGCTAATGACTCACTACCTTCCAAGTGCTTTCGGGCAAGAGCAGAGTCACTGCAATCGGGCTAATATGCTTATAAAAGGAGGAAGAGGCCCCATAGACAAGGACACTCAACCAATCAAACAAACAAACATACAAACTCTGCTCTCAAGCCAAATTTGCATCTAAAAGCTGTAATTAGCCAAGACCTCAGTCTTTTGCAAGACCATTCCCTACAAAAGCCATCTTTTGTCTAGTTTAAAACTTTGCTATTACCCCTAGTGGTGTAGTATTCGATTCCCTTGTGTAAACTTGTTTACCATCCATCACTTTTTAGCGAATAAACCCTCTAAACTCAAAAGAGAAGTGATTGCAAGAAGTTCAACCTTGCCCAACAAGGTGAAATCTTGCTCAAAGCTCTTTGTTTGTTTTATAAGTTAATAGATCTATTGCTTAATGTCTTCTCCAGCATGTATTCAAGTCATTTCCATCAGTTTTCCCATTATAAGAGTTCCATTTGCATCCGGATCTGATTAGTTTAATGGATATGCTATCATTAAAATCAATCAAGAACCAAGTAAATGACTTAAGGGGATCTGGACTTGCTCCATTCGAACGTACAAGACTATGAACTGAAAGTCCTTGTTCGCAAGGCAAGAAAAAGAACTTAATGTGGACTTAACCCATCCACGACAATCCTTTGGTAACAAGAAGTCCAAGTAACTTGAGGCGTAAGTAATCAACTAAACACAATCTTGTTCTACATCTGCTATACTTAGATAGCAGTGGCACACTTAACTCTTGGTTAGTTTTGATTGTGAGCCTCAAAGCCTACACCTAAGGCCCTACAAAGGCACCTTTCAAAACTAACTCTATCCTCGTCTTGCAGCACATCAGCAGGCAAAAGCTCGACTACACATCCAAAGTGCAAATCCCTTGGGGAGTTGTGCTGAGAGCTGAGGAGCCCTCTTCGGAGAAATCTTTACCCAAACACTAATACTTAATCGGTGGAAGGACCACCCAGTTGAGGAGGCATCGCAAGCTATTTCTTTGCCCCAAATTCAGGCTCAAACAACTTGATCTTAATTATTATTTTTATTTCGTCTTGGGATCTTACTGAAAACACTGGATAAATTTTATATATTTGACTCTGTTACAATGTATTATTCGATAAAAACAACGAAAATTGAAAAATACCAGAAGATTTAACGAAATTCTATTTTGATACACGATATGCTTATGCTAAGGGATGAAGGAATAAATTAATATCAAACTTATTATGCATGCGATTTGAATAAAAGACATTCATGCAATTCGAATCTAAAACGATTTAGTTACACTAAAGAGAAATAACTATTAGACAAGAACATTAAATGACTCAATATGTTAAATAATGAATTGAAGTTGGCTAGAGTTGTTGCCGCAGAAATTGCAAGAGGGGCCTGGGAGCCCTTTTTAGTAAGTAAACCCTTCATTTTCTCTACAACTCTACATTTGTGAGAATGCATGAGACAAGCTAGATATTCAAGAAAACAAATGAGATGAGCCTAGCAGAAGAAACAACAAAAATTTGCCGACTTTATCAACACAGGCAATCGCTATAAAGGGTATTTTCGTAACCGGATCGTTTGAACGTACTTGTAAAATAACTGAAAATATTTTCAAATAAAATATTTTTAGATTCTAAAAACACTTTAGGTGCTTTCTACAAAAAGCACCAGTTATGTGCTTCTTAGGAAGCACTTTAAGTGATTTTCTAAGATTTACTAGTATTTTTACTAAGAATTGTTTTAAAAATATTTTCATCAAAAACACTTTCAATCATTTTAAAAGTACATTAAAATAAACTCTTACACTCGAGAAAAAAAAGCCAAAGATGTTATCTTCCATATGAATTAATTTTATCTCACCTTGCAATGTTTAAAGGTGTTGTTTTAATATAAAATTAAATTAAATATTCAAAATATGTGCTTGTTTGAATAATATAATTACAGGAGGGCTCCACACGAGTGGTCCACTGTCTGGACCCAACGCTTGGAGCGCGCGTAATGCCACGTCTATTAATTGTTATTTTATTACATTTTCTTTATTTTATCTTAAATTTTTTAAAGGAATTGATTATATGCAAAAAATTAATTTGAAAAATGCTAACAGCTCCTTGGGACCTTGTCTTCGTCCAACGACTCTATCTTTTTTTTTTTTTTTTTTTTTTTAAAAAAAAAAAAAAAAAACTAGTTACTTAATCAAGAATTAGGTTGCCATTTAATAATACGAAGTAATGGTGTTCATCTTCACTTGTAAGTGAGAGATTTTAAGTTCGATATTAATTAAAGACAAACTTGAATCACATTATTGCTGACCTATTGTGAGGCTTAACCCTCCACCCTCTTAATGTAGATAATATTACTTGTTCAAAAAAAACAAAAAATGAATTAGTTTATGTACTTCTAAAGTTCTAAATATTTTACAACTTAATTAAGCTTAATTGTTTATAGTGTATTTGTCAACTATTAATTTCGAATTTACTCAATTCAAAATTATTTTAGGACTTTATCATCCTAGGCAACATCGTAACAAGTTTGTAGTAGCTTTTGAAACATTTTCGTTATATTAAAAATAGTTTTTTGATAGTTGCTATGAACTCGTTGCGATGTTGCCTCTGAAGATAATGTCCTAAAATAGTTTTGAATCCAGTAATTTGAAATTAGTAGCCGAGAGAAATGTTATAAGATGAAAGCAGTTTAATTAAGTTATGAAACAGTCAGTCATTCATAACCAAATTTGAGTTTAGAGAACCAAATTCGGGTTTAAAAAATGAAATATAATGAGAACAACACGTTGCAACATGCAAATGGACACTAGGTTGTCGGCCTAACTACCGGGCATTCATGTGCTACGTATCAATCCCTTCAATTGGTTTATTATTTATAAGGTTTTATCTTTGAATATTCATAATAAATTTCATTATTAGTCGGAAAAATATTTTGAAAGTTCTTACAAACTCATTGCAACATTGTCTACGATGATAAAGCTTAAAAAAAAAAAAATTTAATCTAGTAAATGCGGAATTAATAATTGGGAGAAAATTCGAATTTAGTGATTCGAATTTAGTGAACTAATTTTGTTTTTTTGTTTTTGTTGAAACAAAATGAAGTTTCGGGCCTGTACCTCACAACGAGTTCATAATGAATTTAGTATTGGATAAAAAAAAACATAATAATGAATTTTGTATGGATATTCTTAGAAGAAAACATTATAAAATGGATAATTATAACGAGAATAACACTTGGCAAAATCTTAATGAATAATTATAACGAGAAGTCCACTTTCATATTTTTAATTGATAAAAGGTGTTCTATTAATATATAATTTAGATTATTATTTATTTTATGGAACTAATCGGTTAGCAGGTCTTTTATATTTTTTTCAGAACTTTTTCCCCAACCATTAGATGCAAATAACAAAATCCCAACTGCACATTTCCCAGAGGGTGAACGTATTTGATGCATACATCTACTCTAGCCAAGTCCTTAGTTTTATTTTTTTATTTTTTATGAAAAGATAAAATTGAATTAGGTGAGTCAAACTACACCTAAAACTTAGTTGTTGGACTACAATAGTAACCTTACTCTCTAAACCCGCACTAAATGGTAAAAAGTAACCAAGACCTCGAGAATGAAGATTTGGACAATAGTTGCATGAAAGCTATTCAGTGGAGTTGTTTATCTACTTGTCATGGTTGATTAGTTTCCAGTTGTGCCAAACATACCTTAACATCAGTGTACCGTTGGGTTTCATAGTTATCTACAACACTTTTGTCAGTAACAGCAAAAGCACTTTGTAGTACATGAACGGCTTCCCAATTGGCTCTACAAGAAGCAAATTACAAACATATTTTCACCACAAAACTACAAACATAATTCAAGGAGACGACACCCTCATCAAACTTATTAGATCGAACTAGCTTCAGGTTCATGACTTTCACTTGCTTCAGACTCGTCATCTCCTGTATCTTCTTCTACTTTTATTTTCCATAATCATGACATTAGTTTTCGTTTCTCCGCATCTTCGGCATACAGCGGGCTGATACCACATTTTCTAACTTCACATAGGAAGTGGCACTACTAGAAATTACCATTGTTTGACGAAGTTTTGCCTGACAAAAGACAATTCGTCGGGCAAATATTCTTTACCTTATGGAAAACCTATGTTAGTCGAGCAAAAAAGGGTCAACGTATTGGTTTCTTGAGAAACTTCTGTTGGATTTGGTATTAAATCAACATGCCTAAACTAAAACAAGAATCATAGAAGGATTGGGATATCTTGGACACAAGATATCTGGATTTATGTTTCCTAGTTTATTTGGGCTTCGATTTTAGTATAGGATTTGGTTTCCTATATTCTGGGGACTTTGTGTAAACCCGTGAAATGTATTAGTTTAAATAGATGGATGTGGAATAGAGTTTGAGTAGAGAGTTTTGAGAGGCATAAGTTTGTATACTTGAGAACACTTTATGTTTGTGAGTTCCCTTGTATTTGTTGGTAATCAATAAAACTTCTGTTGTTAGAGATACTCCTATATTGGAGGAACTCTGAAATCGTTTGGTGTGTTTCATTATTGTTTGATTGTTTTGGTTTAGTTTACAACTAGTGGTATCTAGAGCTTAGGTTCTTATGTGGGCTGTGACTATCAAGCAATGATGAAGATTGGTGATTCCACCAGTGGTGATAGTGTTGAAGAAAAGTATGGCTCTAGTGAAACCAAGATAGCGATTCAAAGTGCTAGGTTTGAAATTGAGAAATTTGATGGAATGAGCAACTTTGCTATGTGGCAGTGTGAGGTTCGTGATGTCCTGATACAACAAGGTTTGGTTGTTGTGTTGAGGAGACATGTCGTTGTCAATGACGAAAAAAGAATGGGAAATATTGAGCTCATGTATGTTCTACAATAAGGCTATGCTTGGGAAAACAACAGAAGTATGGTGTGATGAACATAACTTTTGCAAAGGAATTATGTGTTGTATTGGAAACAAAATACATGAAGAAGAGTGCAGAGTCTCAACTGCATCTCAAGAGCAAGTTGTATAGGTTCTAGTACAGAGAGGGCACGAAGATCATTGGCCATCTAGAAGAGTTTAACAAGCTTCTAGTTGAACTGGTAAATCTTGAAGACATAATTAAGGATAAAGACAAGGCTTTGATCCTAATGAACTCATTGCCTGAATCCTATGAGCCTTTCATGACTACTTGGATTTATGGTAGGGAGACAATTAAGTATGATAAAATCTCAAGTGCTCTTATGAATCATGACGTTAGACATCGTGACAGGCTAGAAAGGAATAACTTTGAAGCTTTGATGGTGAGAGGGAGATAAAAAATAAAATAAAATAAAGGTTCGTATAGGAAAAATAGTAGGTCTCGTACTGGAAGAGTCTTAATTAATAGGAAATTCTTGAACAAAGATGAGTGCGCCTTTTGTCATGGGAAAGGACAGTAGAATAAGGACTGCCCTAAAATAAAATAAAAAGACTAAAGGAAAGAAGAAAGATGACTCAGAAGCAAATATGGTTGAAGTCGAGGATGAGGAATGTTGGAAAGATGACCTAAAGGCCAATCATATGATGATACTTTACAAACATTTCACATGTTAAACTAATCTAGTTTAATATAAAGGGAAAATATTATTGTTTAAAGCCGTCTCATATAAATGTTATATGCTTAAACGATAAGTCCAAGGAATAGGAATATGTAATTGGGAGAATGTGACCTAAAGAAGTTAGATTCATGAGACCATTCTCTTTCGTATACATAGCCTAAACGTTCCTGATCATAGGATTGTCAATTGGGCATTGACAGTTCGTTAAGATCAGTATGTGCTATGTCTTCTCTTAGGGAGAATGACTGGTCTTGAGTCATTGGTGTGACTGACACCAAGACAAGCATGTACGTGCTCAATAGAGAATGAGTCCACCGAACGCATTCAACAAGGAGTTCTCATACTCATGTCACATAAGAACTCATGGTTGGGATAATGCAAAGTAGTCATTTAACCTGAGGCATCTTAGTTGTCTTGTGGTTAGGTCCTTGATCTTTGACTATGTCAAAGTCACTCCGTCAAAGGGTGTCCACGGCATAGTTGGGGTTAACCCACTTAGCCATGAAGGCAAGTGAATGTGCAATAAGAGATCTCTAACTTTCAAACTATTTAAGGGAGAATACTCTATGATATGATTAAGAATCTATGGCCAGATTATGAATGAGATTTAGGAAGTCGTTCCTAGTCACATTCAAGGTAACCACATAAGTAAGAGAATCACATTGGATAGTAGACATGAATAAACTATCAAACCAAAAAATGTGGTCAAGAGTATTGTATTAGAGAAAGACTGTATTGCATTGTAATCCTAAATTGAATAGGTTCTCCACCTCTTCTGATTAGTTTGGGTAGCCATGACATACTACTAGGTGTCACTCATGGTTTGTGGAAGCCTTAAAGGTGTATAATCACTAAAGGGAGAATTGAAAGTATGTTTCAATTCACAATCAATTTGAAGAGTTCTAATCGCACACTGCCTTGCTAAAAGGAACCTAATGGATCGTACACCGTGTAAGGTAGAGATTGAAGAAACAATGGAGATGAGTAAGAATAATTAAATGGTCTAATTATTTATGGTTTGGATTAATTAATATGTTAATTAATCAAACGAATAAGTTCGTTATAGACCTCGGGTTAGTTTTGGGCTATAAGGCCCACTTGGATTTGAATGTCAAGCCCATTAACTCAAGTTGTATGACAACTTGAATACACAAAGGGCTTGAAAGCCCAATAAACCCTTAAGGCCAACCACATTAGAGAAGGAAGGGTTTTGGTTCTTTTGTCACTTAAGTGAAGGGACTATATAAAGAACCTTATAGCCAAAATTCATTTAGGATTTTCTTTGAGGAGATTGGAGAGAACACAAGCTCTCCTTTCTCTTGAAGAGGCCGGCCACTCTAGAGGAAATTAGCTAGCAATCTTACTTCCTCTAGGTCACTCATCTCTTCATCAATGCTCTGCTTGGTGTGGAGACTTAGAGGTTTTCTATTTTGGGAACTTGGAGAATCCATTCTACCATCCTCATCCAAGAAATCCATGGAGCTAAAAAGTAAGGAATGAAGGCCCTACCTCTTGGGTGATTAACCTTCGCTTATGCAAAGAGGAATCAACAAAGGTATAATATCTCTTAACTCACTTTGTTCTTGAGTTGAGTCTTGATTCACCACACTCACTAGGCCTTGAATTTCATGGGTAAAGTTTTGTTTTTGAGTGCATACAAGCATGATTCCGCCTTTTAACTGTTAATTGCATGTATAGATGTTGCTCAAATGAACTAGTTTTCACAAATATTTCCTTCAAGGAATTTGTCTATGCCTTAACTGCATCAAGGACTGTGGATTATATGAAAGAGTGGGTGCTCGACACAGGTTGTACTTATCACATGACTTCTCAAATGCATTGGTTTTCAAGCTTCAAAGTTATGAATGGAACTATGTATATGGGAGATGATAACCCATGTACAACTCAAGGAATTGGAAGCATTAGGGTCAAGCATCATGATGGTGTGATTCGAGAATTGCATGGTGTAAGGTATGTCCCAAATCTAAAAACAAAGTTGATCTCACTAGGCATTCTCGAGTCACAAGGCTACAAGTTTTACTTTGATAACAACGTGCTCAAAGTTGCTAAATAAGCACTTGTCATAATGAAAGGGCCTCATAATGGCTTGCTTTATATGCTACAAGCACTATTCTATAAATCCCCGCCTAGGCCTTGCTTAGGCGCTAGACGGCTGGTCACCACCCCGATTAATGCCTAAGCATTTGAAAATTAAGAAAGGGCCCATAAACCTACTGAGGCACCCGCCTAGACCAAACCCGCTTACGCATCAACTCACTTAGGCAGAAAATAGATAACTTTCATTTTGCATTTTGTTTTTTTTTTTTAATAAATTGTAAGAGACTTGTCGAATACTTAAATAAGCACACATTATATGCTTGTTCCCCATGTTTTCATTATGTTCCAATACTTCATAATATATGTAATATATGTGTCATTATATTTTGTAGTTTATGATGAAATTATATATATATATATTAAGTATAAACATACACTTATTTACTTGAAATATAATGGATTTAGTTAAATCCGCCTAGTTAGTCTAGGCGCCCGCCTAGACCCCGCCTAGGCGCCTAAGTGCTAGGCCCTAACTCGCCGCTCGACTAGCGTCTAGCGTCTTTTAGAACCTTGGCTACAAGGAATGACTTTGGACAATGGAGTGACTATGGTAGCTAATGAAGTGCAAAGTGGTAAAAGTGACTTATCTACATTATGGCACATGAGGTTAGGACATGTAGGAGAAAAAGCATTGCAATGATCGATCAAGCAATGGTGTTTAAAAGGAGCAAAAATTGGAGAGATAGAGTTTTGTGAACATTGCGTTCTTGGCAAACAAACAAAGGTGAAATTTGGCTTAGTAGTTAATCAAACGAAAGGAATTTTGGACTATATTCACTCTGATGTTTAAGGGCCTGCAAAGAATTCTTTAGGTGGAAAAAGATGGTTTGTATCTTTTATTGATGACTACTTTCGCAGATCATGGATATATACGATGAAACAAAAGGACGAGGTCCTTGACATCTTCCTAGAATGGAAGAACATGGTGGAGGACAAGGCTGGAAAGAAGATTAAGATATTGAGAATTGACAATTAAGATATTGAGAATTAACAATGGATGGGAATATACCTCCGATCCTTCCTTTAAAATGTGTGAAAAGGAAGGGATCACTCGGCATTTCAGGGTTAGACATACTTCACAACAGAATGAGATTGCAGAGAGACTAAATAAGACCTTGCTTGAGAACGTTTGTTGCATACTTTCTCAAGCTAAGCTAGCAAAGAGATTTTGGGCAGAAACTTTGAGCTATGCATGTCATGTGCTTAATCGTCTACCATCAGCAACATTGGAAGGAAGAACACCCATTAAAGCATGGTTTGGAGAACCAGCTCAGGACTACGATACGTTACGAGTGTTCAGATGCAATGCTTACTTTCATGTGAAAGAAAACAAACTGGATCCACAAGCCAAAAAAGATGTCCTTATGGGATTTAATAGTGGTGATGATGTTTCAAACTTTGGTGTCCTAAGACGAACAAGATTGTACTGAGTAGAGATATGACCTTTGATGAAAGTCACATGAAATTGAAGGAAGATGTTCAAATGATGGAGCTTAGGGACAACTAATTGTGAATTCATAGCCAAGTAGGGAAGTTATGGAAGAAGAAAGGCAAGGTGATTATCTTGAACATGAATAGAGTAATCACGAAGAAGAAACACCATCAGAAGAACTAAAGATGCAAGATGATTGCATAGCCAAAAGGAGGGGAAAAAGAAAAATATGCTTACCTACGATATATAAGGACTACATGACCTGTATGGTATATGCATTGCCAGTAATTGAGGCTAAAATTCCCACTAATTTTGAAGAAGCAGTAAATAGTGAAGAAGATAGTAAATAGCATGATGCAATGGACGATGAGATGCTCTCATTTCACAAGAATAAGAGTTGGGATTGGTAGAGCTGTCTAGGGGAAAGAAAGTAATTGGCTCTAAGTGAGTGTATGCAAAAAAGGATGGAGTGGACGACAAGAGCTTGGAAAGGTTTAAAGCTAGGTTAGTGGCTAAAGGATATGCTTAGAAGGAAGAAATATATTATAATGAGAATTTTTTTTTTCTCCTGTGGTTAAGCACTCATGTAACGACCCGTCCCCAAAAATTATAGTTTTTATAATTTTAAAATGTGAATTTATGAAATGCTCTTCTAGGCAAAGACATTGACTTTTGTTGACCTCCTTGTCATGTCACATAAGGTTCGTTTTCTTGGCGTATTTGGATAGTACTCGTCACTACGAACGCGTGGGCGTAAATGAAACATGATTTGAAGTTATAACGAAGAAGTTATGGACCTGTCACCACTAGCTAGAAGCAACCCCACGACCTCATTCTTCACGTTCCATCTAAAAATCGATGGATTTAGGCCTTAATTTGTGAAGAATGATAACACGGCTTCGAGGGCACCCACGGCAGTGAATCCGCCATTCCTGCAATGATTTCGTTTAATTTCCACCACCAATGTACTTCCCTTGAGCTTAGGATCAATGCCTAATAATTGGTTGGAGCGTCAAAGTCAATTTGAGGACGAACCAAGAAACACCAATTTTAGGGTTTCCGACGGGTTTTAGTGAAATTGGGGCTTTTCCCGGCCAAATTGGCCTTAGTCACATGTATGAATGTTGCTCCACTCATCGAGATCTTCCTTCCTATAAAATTTGAGAATTTTTGGAGTTGTTGGATTTTCTGACTAGTCAGGGCAGCCGACCGCCACGTGAAGAGGAAAAATCCGAGATTCCTCAACGTGCCGAATCCAAATCCACAATCCATGTTCCAAAATTATAACGTTTTAGTAGAGTTTTGCTAAATAGTCCTAAATTGTGTTTAGACGTGTTGGTGGGAAGCAGCGTTATTCTTGATGGTTCAAGTGGCTTTCGGGCAGTGGAAAACAAGTGAGTGGACCCCTTCATAACTTATATATTTTTATAAAATATTAGCCTAGCATGCATTTCATATTTTGTGCATTTAATATGTTTTATATTATGTTTTCCGGATTTCTATTATTATGGTTTATATAGAATTCATGATTTAATTAAATTGTTTTACGGAATATTTATAATTGATCAAATTTGCGTTTAATAACGGTTATGAATTATTGGAATTGCATATATGAAACTCCTTGGATTTATGAATATGTTTTATATACAATTTATATAATGAGTTTTCGAACTCTTGAGTTTTGGTGATATATCTTGGATTTATGATACAAGATTTTGAGATATGTTTTTTTGTACTATCTAGTGGATTGTCATACGGCACATCTGCACACCACAGGTATTATGTCTATGGCCATAGGACACAGATGATGGAGGAGTGAGATATGATATATTATATACCCTCAGCTTCACCGTCGAAAGCGGTGTCGGACAGCTTCACTAGCCATGGCTAGTATCGGTGTGGATGTTATGCTATTTGATTCAGCTTCACCTGCAGGTGATGGACAAGTTATTTAGCTTCACCTTCAGGTGATGGACAGGTTATTCAGCTTCACCTTTGGGTGATGGACAGGTACTGCCTTTGGGCGACTATGATACCCCTAATTGGGTGCTTCATTGATGAGATTTACGGAATTGCCTTCGGGTGACGTTTTCAGCATTATTGAGCATGGTTTTACACATACATGTTTTACAAAGGTTTTACGTGGCAAGCTAGGGTTTTTATAAAACCTATATGTAGTATTATATATGTTTTTCAAAACAGGGGGTTAGTATGTTCATAAAGAAAATGGTTTTCCTATTACTAGTATTATTATTATAACTTTGGTCCACTCACCTGTTCTATTTTTGCGCCCCCTTAAGAGTTAGGATTGAGGCACATGATCACGGTGTTAGGCTTTATGGCATAGGTATCTTCGAGTTTCTTCAGTATCGGTATCATTCCCTTGTTCGTATTTTTTCTATTAATCCTTCCATATTATTCTTAGTAGTTGTATGCTCTGAACACATTCCTGCTATGGTTTAACTGTTCTAATTGCATATATTTTATTTGTATGCATGTTTTAAATGGCTTCGTCACCCTTAGGTATCGGCCAGCACGTGTCTACCCTGGTATATGAGGATATCAGGGTTGGGGCGTGTCAATTCATCCATTTGAATATTGCTTGCCCTAAATGTGAAGACTGCATTCCTTCATTATGACGAGATTTATATGAGACAACCCGAGGAGTATCAAGAAATGGGCAAAGAAAGATTGGTTTGGAAGCTCAGATAATCTCTTTATGGTTTGAAGCAGTCACCCAAGCAATGGTATTTAAGATTTGACAAGTTTATGAACGGTCAAGACAATACAAGAAGTCACTATGATCACTGTGTTTATCACAAGAAGTTGAAAGATAGTTCATTTGTGTACTTGTTAATCTATGTGGATGACATGCTGATAGCCTATAGTAATATTTCAGAGATAGAAAAGTTAAAGGAGCAAATGAAAAGGACGTTCAAAATGAAGGATATTGGTGAAGCCAAGAAAATATTGGGAATGGAGATCACAATGGATAGAAAAAAAGGTTTGGAGTGTTTGTCTCAAAAGCAGTATCTTGAGACGTTGTTACAAAAGTTTGGAATAAAAAAAGACACTAAGCATGTGGGAACTCCATTAGGTGCTCACTTCAAGTTGAGCATCCAACAATGTCCCAAAACTAATGAAGAAAAGATGAAAATGAAGGGTGTTCCATATGCTAATTTAGTTAGAGGATTAATGTATGCGATGGTGTACACTCATCTTGATATAGCACATGCAGCTGGAATTGTTAGTAAGTTCATGCATAATCCTAGAAGAGAGCATTGGAATGCTGCTAAGTGGATACTAAGGCATTTACATGGAACAAAGGACAAAGGTATTTGTTTTGAAAGATATGATGAAGGAATTGATAAGTTCTCAATTGGATATGTGGACTAAGACTTTGCTGGTGATTTAGACAAGAAAAGATCAAAGCCTGGGTGCATGTTTACTATGGCAAAGGGTCTTATATGCTTGAGATTAATATTACAACCAACGATGACACTATCAACCACAGAAGCAGAATACATGGCAATAGTTGAAGCTATCAAAGAAGCAATGTGGACTCTGGGGTTGTTAGGAGACTTAGGTGTGGAACAACACAAGTTGGATGTATATTATGACAACCAAAGTGCCATTTATTTGGCTAGATATCAGGTACATCATGCTAGGATTAAGCATTATCATTTTGCGAGATAAGCGATAGCTGAAAGTGAGATTTGTCTCAAAAAGGTTGATTCAGAAGACAATCCAGCTGACATGTTGGCAAATGTGGTTAATGTAGCCAAGTTTGAGCACTACTTGGATTTGGTGCAGTTGAAGCAAGTTTGATCGTGTGATATGGTGGTGAAGCAACGAAAGTTGTTAGATGCCTCGTTATGGATTTCATTCAAGGAGATTGTTGGATTTGGCATTAAATCAACATGCCTAAACTAAAACAAGAATCAAAGAAGGATTGAGATATCTTGGACGCAAGATATTTGAATATATGTTTCCTAGTTTGTTTGGGATTCGGTTTTAGTATAGGAATTCGGTTTTCTATATTCTAGGGACTTTGTGTAAACCCATGACATCTATTAGTATAAATAGATGGATGTGGGATAAAGTTTGAGTAGAGAGTTTTGAGAGGCATAAGTTTGTGTACTTGAGAATACTTTGTGTTTGTGAGTTCCCTTGTATTTGTTGGTAATCAATAAAGCTTCCGATGTTAGAGAAGTACTCTTATATTGGAGGAACTCTGAAATCGCTTGGTGTGTTTGATTATTGCTTGATTGTTTAGGTTTAGTTTACAACAACTTCTGCTCGACAAACATAATTCAAGAGTTAAAGCAACGATTGTCCGGTAAAATTTTGCGGCCAAGAGAAAACCTTGGCACGTAAATGGGAACCTTTACGCGACAAACACTACCATAAAATACTATTTGTCTGACAAAACTTGGCCCGACGAACAATTTTTCGTTGGGTCAAGTGAGTTTGCTTGACGAAACTTTACATTTGTCGGGAAAGCTGGTCAACATATATGATTTTCCACCTTCACATAGGAAGTGGGTTGGCCGGAAACACTCATTGGCCAGAAATGAACATATATAGGCCTCAGTAGCATGTCTGTAAAAATCAGTTGGGGTATTTAGCATCTTCGTCATGTTCAAAGCATTATAGGTCACAAACACGTGATGTGGATTTAAATTAGAGTCAGACCATCCTAAATAGAAAGGACAACTGATCATCTCATGAGTTCCACCATTCTAAGTTACGAAATAGCAAGAATTGCCTGCACGATGTTGCGAGTTATAAAACCATATAAAACATGTTGAAAGTTCTCAATGTATATACGATAGACAATACTATTTACATACATGTGGAATTAAAACCTATTTACAATAAGAAAATTGGGTGTTCAAGAGTTGAGTTCATAACGTTTTGCAAGTTTAGAGCTACTGAATTGCTCATTGTCCAAAATATACAAATCAGCGGTAGAACTTCCTTATTATTTCGTTTTTTATCGTCTATCGTCTATATTATTTCTTTATTCCTATACTATTAGTTCATGCAGCTTTTCAAGCTGAAATAATGGGTTCATAGAGATGTCCCAACTCCAAGTTCATGCTGTTTTGCCTCTTTATTCTTTAATGGATTAGGTTGACAATATTTTAGGAGACTGATGTTGAAAATTCTTCTTTCACACCCAAACCATGTAGAAATACATACCTATCTTAACATTATATTGGAGATATATGAGCAGTAACAATCATGTACTAGAATGACAGAATTAGGAATTATTTCTAGGGTTTCATTCAGGGACGGAGTTAGAAATTTCTTTTAGTGGGGGTAACTCGAAAATCAATTAAGAAGATCTTATTATAGTATGGCTTATAACCGATATGAAAATAGGGATGGTTTCAAATGATAATGTATCACAATTCCAATGTTATAAAAATTTCAGTGTAGTAGTGGAAAGTGGCAGAGTGATAAGAAAAATATTAATACATAATTACGCAAGAGCGAGGTTTTTAGGTTTGAATGACAAAACAAGAGCACTTTTGCTCATATAATATTTGATATAGAGTATACGCAGTATGAAAGTATGTTGGATACTAGGTACATATATTTTCTTCAAACATAACGCGTGTGTATTATATAATTGTAGTCTGCAACTTAACAAACGAATCACTTAAGAAGGGACATATGCCCCCAGTGAACCTTCATTAGCTCCATCCTTAGTTCCATTCCAAGAGCTGGTATGAAAAAATTCCACAACAAGAGTGAGAAGAGACACGACTGATACGCAACTTCATTTTTTTTTCGTATTCATTCTCTGAGGACGTAGCTCTTCTTGTTCCTTACAAGAGCCAAAAATTTCACTAAGACTTGCTTCAACTCATCACCGCGCCTCTTCGTTGTCGTATCTTCTTCTACTTTTAGTTTCTGCAAATACGTCCAAGCAATGACGAAATGCGGGTAAGAACATGTGGTTGTAACTGGTTAGAGGTTTTTATATAAATCTCACATTGAGTGTAAATGAACATGGCAAGCATAATTAAAAAAAAAAAAAATATTCTCTAGCAACAACATTCAGCTAAAAACAGAGCAGCAAACTAGACTTGCCTGCCCCAAAATGCCTGCATTTGCTCACTTTGGCTTTCATTAAATCAAACGAAGGCCCTCTAAATTACTTGATGCATGACGTGCGATTCAACAACGTTCTCAATGTAATCAACTTCAGTCTTGAAAATTCCCATAATAAACAGAATACTATATCTCAGAAGCACAAATAAAGAAACAGCATGAAAATTACAAAATAATTCAGAGAATTCGATCACGTCTGACCTGTATAGCAACCTCACCTGTTTCATTTTTATTTCAATGCAGAATCATTTGGAGCATACATTGGGAAGATCCCACACTTTGCCACCTTAATATTGGAACAATCAACGGCTTCGTCATCAGGACGATCCTCCATCATTGGGTAGAACTCAAATATGGCCTCGGTAACGCCATTGTAGCTTCCTCGCTTTACATGGTCAAAGGTACTAAACCAGACGAACACGTGAGGCGTATCAAACTTGCAGTCATTGATTTCCCCATATTCGGCAACCATGCAACTCCGATGATAGATAAAAGGATCACCACAGCCTTTGAAATTGATTTTACACCCAAGCCTCAAACTCCCTCCAACATTATAATTCTCGAATGCAACAACAACAGAATAAGCAAAACCCAAAAAACTAGTGTTAAAGAAGTTTGAACCAAGGTTGATTGCCAGTGCAGAATTGTCAACTTCGTTCGGAAACCATCTTGGAATTGTACTTCCCGGACATACAATGCAAACTGGAGATCTAAAAACATATTCCTGTTCATCAATAAATGTATTAGAGAGCAGAGAACCTGAGTTATTCAATTTAACAACACAGAAAGAGAGAGACAGAGACAGAGAGACATACATTAATTTCTTCTTCAAATTCAAGATGAAATGCCACTTCAATTTCTTCTTGTGTAAAATACTTTGATAACGCAGTTGCCATTCGCATAATTCTTATCTGCGAATCAGTCAATATATCAAGCCAAGCATCCCCTCCCACTCCTATGCAATTTGAAAATGTAAGTTGCTCTTGAAGCCCTTGAGAATGTTTATATTCATCCCAACCTAGTGAAAGTGCAGTCTTTGAGCTCAGCACTTTGTTGAGTGATATGCATCCATGTGCTTCAAGCCAACGTACCCCTGGGAGATCTGGTAAAGATTCAAGGCTCCTGCAATTGGTTAACCCCAGTGAAATCAGCCGAGAAGCTTCCTTGGTGCTTGCAGGTAGGCACTTGATTGCAGTTCCACTCAGATCAAGTTTCTCAAGGGATTTCAAATTACCAATGCGTGCAGGTAGGCTTTTAATTGCGGTTCCACTCAGATCAAGTTTCTCAAGAGATTTCAAATTACCAATGCTTGCAGGTAGGCTTTGAATTGCAGTTCCACTCAGATCAAGTTTCTTAAGAGATTCCAAATTACCAATGCTTGCAGGTAGGCTTTCAATTGTGGTTCCCCTCAGATCAAGTTTCTCAAGAGATTCCAAATTACCAATGCTTGTAGGTAGGCTTTTAATTGCTGTTCCACTTAGGTCAAGTTTCTCAAGAGATTCCAAATTACCTATGCTTGCAGGTAGGCTTTCAACAGCGGTTCCACTTAGATCAAGTTTTTCAAGAGATTTCAAATTACCAATGCTTGCAGGTAGGCTTTCAATTGCGGTTCCACTCAGATCAAGTTTCTCAAGAGATTTCAAATTACCAATGATTGCAGGTAAGCTTTTAAATGCAGTTCCACTCAGATCAAGTTTCACAAGCGATTTCAAATTGTCAAAGCTTGCAGGTAGGCTTTCAATTGTGGTGCCACTCAGATCTAGGTTCTCAAGAGATTTCAAACTACCAATACTTGCAGGTAGGCTTTCAATTGCTGTTCCACTCAGATCAAGTTTCTCAAGAGATTTCAAATTACCAATGCTTGCAGGTAGGCTTTTAATTGCGGTTTCACTCAGATCAAGTTTATCCACAGATTTCAAATTACCAATGCTTGCAGGTAGGCTTTCAATTGCGGTCCCACTCAGATAAAATTTCTGAAGATATTCCAATTTACCAATGCTTGCATGTAGACTCTTAATTGCGGTTCCACTCAGATCAAGGTTCTCAAGAGATTCCAAATTACCAATGCTTGCAGGTAGACTTTCAATTGCGGTTTCACTCAGATCAAGTTTCTTAAGAGATTTCAAATTGCCAATGCTTGCAGGCAGCCCTTCTATTGCAGTTCCACTCAGATCTAGTTTCACAAGAGATTTCAAATTACCAATGCTTGCAGGTAGGCTTTTAATTGCGGTTCCACTCAGATCAAGTTTCTCAAGAGATTCCAAATTACCAATGCTTGCAGGTAGGCTTTTAACTGCGGTTCCACTCAGATCAAGTTTCTCAAGAGATTCCAAATTACCAATGCTTGCAGGTAGGCTTCTAATTGCAGTTCCACTCAAATCAAGTTTCTCAAGAGATTCTAAGTTACCAATGATTGCAGGTAGGCTTCTAATTGTGGTTCCACTCAGATCAAGGCTCTTCAGAGACTTTAATTTGCAAATGCTCTCTAGGAGACTCACAAGATTTTTGCAATTAGTCGCGTTCCCACTCAAGTCTAATATTGGTATGTTCTTGGGAAGCTCTAAGCACCGAATTTTTTCAAGAGACCAAACTGATGAAGGCAATTCCTCTATTGCAGTGCTATCTAAATATAAGTATTCAATACTGCTTGGCATCTCCGAAAGATATTTGAGTTTTGCGCAGTCTGTCAGGTTAAGATAACTAAGCTTGTCAAGACATGGAAAATACGAAGGAATTTCAACCAAACTTTTACACCCGTAAAGATCTATATGCTCAATGTTTGGACTTTGAGAGAGATCTGGAACTTTAATCAGATGCACGGACAAATGGAGATCCATCACTTTTAAGTTCTTAAGATTCTGTAACAAATCAATGATAATTGGAAATAATTAATAACATAGACTGATCTCTACACCACATTTATTTAATAATAAGCAATACATACCTGGCCCTCATTCCAAAGTTGCTCAACTTTGCTGTTGCGCATTTGAAGCTCAACAAGATTTTCCGGACAAAGTTTCGATGGCAAAGATTTGAAAGGGTATCCCTCCCAGCCAAGATAAGTAAGAGAATGGGGAAGAGAAACTTTTACTTTGCAGTACTTGTTACAGCTAGAATTATAAATGTATAGCAACCTTAGATCATACATCTTTTCGAAGTCTGCATGATTCAAGAGTATCCCTATAATCTCAGACCTGTTAAGGAATATGGCTTGTACCGTTGCACTTCCCTGAGAATCAAGAACAAAGTATCAATGTGGTTACAATACAATATACAAAAAATTTGCATGAAACTGAATGCATTTGAAGATCTTACCGTATTAGTTTTCAAATCCCGATTGACATCCTCATCAAAGAATAATCTATTGCATTTTATGGGCTCTTCAATACATTGTTCGTGAACAATCGCCCTACCCATTTCTTGTAACAAGTTATGCATCTCCAAGCAGTTATTTGTTGAAATTGATATGAGAGACTTATCAATCAGAACTTTGATTACTGCCTCACGAAAACCACATATATCTAGCATTTCTTTTACAATGTACTCATCTTTCCCTTGATAAAAACATGCTATATCAAGAAATACCTCCTTCTCAATTTCTTTTAATCCATCATAACTTGATCTGAACACTTTCCAGATCTTTTCTCTTGGAAATTCTTTCCATTCATCCAACCAATCTTCTTTGCTCTCACAGTGAAGGAATGAGGAACCCAAAATTTGAAGAGCTAATGGAATGCCTCCACAATAATCAACCACAATTTTTGACAACTCTGTACAATCGACTCTAGAAATGTTATTTCCAAAAGCACACAAACGAAAGAGTTGAAGAGCTTCATCAGAATTTAATTCCTGAACCTTGCATATCTTATCATTATCAACACTTTTCTGAAGTAGGCTCTTATCTCTAGTCGTTATAATGATTCTACTTCCAGGGCCAAATAGAGCAGGATCTCCGGCTAGAAAATTTAATTGGTTTGAATCATTTACATCATCAAGAACAATGAGGACCTTCGTACCTCCCATTCTCTTTCTAACAAGATATGATCCTATAGTCAGAGTGCCGATATTTAGATCTTTTTCCTTTAATATCTCACTAACAAGTGTGTTTCGCAAGCGATCTAGTCCACCTGTTTGTTCTGATTTCTCCCTGACATTTTTAAGAAAACAAGAAGCTTCGAATTTAGAAGAGAGTCGGTGAAACACAGCATCAGCAAGGGTGGTCTTGCCAATGCCACCCATGCCCCAAATACCTACAGTGTATACATCAAGTGAATCAATGCATAATGTTGACTCAACTTGGTCAATGCGTCTTTCCATTCCAACCAGGCCCTTTAAATTGCTTGACGATTTTTGATTCAATTTGCCCCAAATTTCGTTGACAACTTTCTTAACTAAATCCGCCTCCGTCCTGGCAATTATATGATGTACAACTAATAGTTAGTAAATAGGTATTCCTTAACTGTTCCTGTATGCATTAAATGTTCAAGAGTATAAATCACAAGAAGTCGTAGAATTAGTTACCCAGTTTTGTTTGAGTAATCGAAGCCAGATAGATTAGCAACAGTCGTCAAAGCAGCCCTCCACTTGTGCACCTTGTCGATACCGTCCTTGAAACGGATTTCAAGTTGAGCAAATGCATCTGCATAAGTCCCCTGTTGTTTTCGTACATCTGATGGACTGATGTCGTAAAAAATAGGTATGACCATCTGATCAACTGTCTCCCTGCAGTGTAGTATGTGCGCAAGTTCATCCAAGCACCAGGTGGAAGATGCATAGTTTTTTGAGAAAATGACCAAGGAAAGCGTAGATTTCTCGATGGCTTTTAGAAGGGCAGGTGCAATTTCACTCCCTCTCACAAGTCTGTAATCTATGTAGGTTTCAATTTTCTTCTGGAGTAAGGCATCGTGAAGATGGCTAGTAAAAGTATTGCGGGTGTCCTCACCTCTGAAACTAATAAACACATCATACTTTTCTCGAGAAGGGTGGACATCAGCAGCACCACCAGGTCCACCACCACCGCCGCCGCCGCCACCAGCAGAAGCAGAAGCAGCTATATCCATAACCTGTACAAACCCACAAGTCGAAACATATATATGCATATGGGTTATGTGGCTTGCTCATAAATAAACAATCTTAGAGATGCAAGAGATCGGGATTATGCGTAGTTAACTAATGAGTTAGAGTCTGGAGGCAGTACCGCCTATGGTGTTTCTGATACAGAATTCTCCAAGGGAAACTCGGTGGGATTACCGGCAGAGAAGGATCAACAAACAAGTTTCAGAGACATAAAAATATGTAAGAAAACTTGCAGAAGTTGGAACATTGAATGCAGTCAAACTTCTGAGCTACATGGCGTTAAATCAGAACACAGGTGTCGAAACGAGGATCCAGGCTGATGGTGGACGTTGGAAAAATGGGCACAGCAGAGCAGACCTTTGTCCATGTGGTCCAAGAAAAAATAAGGGTGGAACAAGTCATGAATTATAGGCGCAAGTGGCCCTACCACAGTGTTAAGAGCAACTCTAGCGTTGGAGCTCTCTTCCCAGGCTATACACTATTCAATCCACCTAATGAATAGTAAGTACCCTTAATGAATAGTAATAGCTCTGGCAATAGCATTTGCATCTCCACCGTTACACTTCAATAGTCCTGGCAATAGGCAATAAAATATTAGTATTTTTTTTATTTATAAAATAATACAAAATAATTTTAATTGTAATATCGGATAAGATTTTTAATCGTTCTCGTTGCGCTACGTGTCATTATCCGAAGTATTATTAAATAATACAAAATAATTTTATTTGTAATTTCAGATAAGATTTTTAATCGTTCTTGTTGTCCTACTTGTCATAAAATCCGAAAAGACAATTATTGGTCATGGAAAAAAAAAATTGGATTGAAACTTTGAAAGAAAGATAGGAATGTGGTTGAAACTAGTTGAGAAAAGTAAAATCAATTTTTTTAAATTTTTTCATTTTTTTTCTAATTTATAATAATTTTTTACATTTTTTTTTAATTTTTATTCACCTAATTAATCTCTGTCGTTGGATTAAAAAATTTGAATTTCCAACACTCCAGATTGTGCCACGTGGCACAACTATAACATTTCAAAATTTTAAATTGTTTTTTCTTTTTTTTTTTAATTTCCATAGCCTAATAACGTGGACCGTTGATCACAGATCCAACGACTGAAATTAAATGAGGTTTTTAATTTTTTTTTTATCTTTGAAAATCCAACGGTCCATAAAATATAGTCGTTGAAATTCAACAGACATGGGGAAGCCACATGGCCTCCCCAACGGTAAGAAATCTCAGTGGGCCGCGGGGCCCATTTCTGAATTTATGTCTCCTAACGCGCGCCCACTCGCGCTTGAAGGCCACGCGCCTGACAGAAAAAAAAATAAAAAAAGCGGCTGACGTCGCCCTGACGTCACACCCACTTCGGGCTCTCGGGCCGGCAATTCGTGCCAGGCCTCTCCCCCGAGCTGGGCCTGTCCCTCGGGCTACCACACGCTAGACCAAATCAGTCGGGCTCTCTAGCCCTGTTCACGGGCCTGTCCCCAGAGTAAAAGCTCCCGCTAGAGCTGCTCTAAGGGAAGGAAACGAATCCCTCCGGATCCATTATATGTGGATTATAGGAATCATCACATCTTAGTCTTTTATCGTGTGTTAAAAAATCATTTAACTTTTATTATTTAAAATTAAATACAAATAGTATCTGACGAAAATTGATAGCACAATATACGATGAAAGGTTGAGATATGAGGATTCCTAGAATCCCCACATAATGGATCCGAAGGGGATCCGTTTCCTTAAGAGAAATATTGTCTTTTCATCACAACGTAGGTTCAAATTTCATTAGCTGTCTAATCTAACAAATTTGTCATTTAATAAAAATAAATAAATAAATAACTAAAAAGTCTTAAATCGTAGGCTATCAACCATGCTAGTATTTTCTTTGATAGGTTACACTTACATATCAAAATGTCAATAAAATCTTTATTAATTAGCTGCTGGTGCTGCTGCTTCTTCTTCGTCTCACTCATCTTCTCTCTCTTCTAATTTCTCACCCACCAAGAAAACAATACAAAGTCTTGCTCCAACTAAAGCCTCTCAGAATAAGAAATTAGGGTTTTACAATTTTTTTTAATTTCTTTAGAGCAGTTTCACCCTTAGCAAAAATGTGCCAGCATCCTGCGTATTTTTTCACTCAGTAAACAGTGATAGACCTTAATAAACAGTAATAGGCCAAATGCATCTCCACCCTAAGAAAAAATAACCTAGTCCATTTTATTAAAATATGATTAAATAAAATGCATCTTCAATTAGACCTTTAAAATAATGATTTTAATAGGTTTTAAAAACCAATTTCCTTACCCATCCATCAAACATTCCTATCACTTTTTCCCTTTTCCCCATCAATTCTCTCTCCTTCTCTCTCTCTCTTGTGAGCTCTCCTTCTCCTTCCACTTCAAACCCTTCAACAAATCAAACACAAAATATTATTTTTGTAATCCCTAGAGCTCAAGGAACCCAACCATGGCCTTGCATGCAGCATCGGTGCATGGTGCGAGGTCCTACCATTGAAGCCGAGAGCTTGAGCCTCAATCTCTAACCTAGGTGATGTTTCTATCACTATATTGTGTTCTTGAGCTTTAAATCCTGTTGTGTTGCAATTTTTGTGGTTAATTTGAGGGCTTAACTCCCTGCATGTGATCCCAACAAAGGAAAACAGACAAACTCCGACGAGTTTAAGTGGGTAAGTTCTCAATCCTATTCTTATGGTTTCTAACTTATAAATCGTGTTGGTAACCTTTGCGTTGATGCAAACATGCTGTCGGTGCATTTTTTTTCAGATTTTTCGATGAACTTGGGCCATCACTTTCAGGCGCAAAAAAAAAGAAAAAAAAAAGAGACTGACGTCAACATGGCGTCAGATGGGCTGGTCCCAAGGTCTGTCAATTTTGGGCTGGCCTGGAGACCAGCTTGGGCTGGGTGCAAGGCAATCTGCTGGGTGGAAAGAGTTCCATAGGTGCCGGGCTAATTTTTTTGGCTGTGTGACGGCCTATCCCACCCCCGGTGGAAGTGCTGTTATGGGAATTGGTTTAGAACATGGAGTACTTGAAGCTAAATAAAGACTTGGTGTAAAATCAATCGCAATGGCATTCTCTGATTTATATCGCTGATAGTATGATAAATTTGGTTGTTGTATGGCAATTGGTTTACAATCGACTTTTGTGACTCTATGCAAAACTCTAGCGTGATTACCAAATAATAGTAATTAACAATTTCAAGTGATTTCTTGAAATGGATGATAGTTGTGTTGGAACGGAATCAACAATCAATCACAAAAACTGAATCTATACCATTACCCTTCATTCCATTGGACCTATTGAGCTCCAACTTGATCCTTCTAGAGAACTCCTAATGAACCTAAAATGTTTGATTCTGTCTCATTTTAGGTGGTATAAAGATGTTTTTTATGCCAAGGTTTTCACTAGATTTGATTGTAATGCCAATTTCTGGAAAGAAAAGTTTCTTTCTGGATTACCTTCTTTATTTGCTGAGAAATTATGAAATCGAATAAGAACAAAATTCGGAGGAATCACATCTTATGGACTATATACTTATAGAGAGCTTACCTCTGAAATTTGTGTTGAAGGTTTAGAACTTTGTAATGATATGAAGCTGAAAAGGCAACTTAATAAGCAAAGATCATTACAATCAAAGAGATGGGAGATTTTTGCGAACAATTTGTGTTTGAACCTAAAAGCTATTCATCCTTGAGAAAGCCTTTTAGGAAAACCAAACGATTTCACAAAAAACAATCGGAAGATAGTCCACATAGGCCCTCAAAACCTTATAGGTCATTTCGTAAGCGAAAATTCCAGTCTCGCAAACAAAATTGGGGGAAGGAAGGATCGGATCGAAAACTCCTTGTTTGCTACAAGTGTGGAAAAGTTAGACATATAAGACCTCAATGCCGAATGAAAGAAAAGATTAACAATCTCAATCTCAATGAAGGTCTAAAGAAGCAATTATGCCAGCTAATGCTAATTTCGCCTGATTCTGAAGAAAGTGAAAATGAAGTTGCAGTTCTTGAAGATAAAAAATTGTTTATCAGCAATGGATGCTAGTAGCACGGAGTCAGAAGAAGAATGTGCTTCCAAACTAAATCTATGTGTTATCATTAAAGAAGAAAGTCTAATTTTAGACTTAATCGATAGGCTAGAAGACCCTCTAGAAAAGATAGAAGTGCTAGAAAAGATTTAGATTTGGCTAAAGACAAGGAAAATCCAAAATCCATTGAAAAACAACCAGTTGAAGCTCATAGCTAGGGATGGGTAACGGTTATGACGGGCGGTTAACCGCGGTTATTTACCCATAACCGTTTATGCTCATACCTGCATAACTGTTTACCCGTTGGGTAATTGCCTAACCGTTTATAAACGGTTATATCCATACCCATAACCATTTATAAACGGTTAACCATACTCATAACCGCATACCTATTTAACCGTAACCGTTTAATAAACGGTTAAACATACCCATAACCACATACCTATTTAACCGTAATCGTTTAATACCCGTTTACCCATTTACCCTCTTTAACCCACTTATCTTTTGTTTTTTTTTTTTTTACCATTACCCATTTTTCACCCGTCTACATGTTTTTTAACAACTTGAAAATTTAAAAAAAAAAAAATTTGTCATAATTTTTTTTTTAAACAATTAAACACCGTTATACGTACATTCATCATACATTTCCATATTTTAATTTTTTAAGTCCTTATACCTTTCCAATAATTGAAATAATAGTTTACGGACGATATTTTTAATTGTTACCAATGAAGGTAATATAATATTTGCTAAGTATTCTTGGGTTACGAAAACTATTTAGAAGACAGTATTCTTGGGTTATTTAACCCATAATGTAAAGTATTAACATAATATATATAATGAGCTACATTATATTATAATTAGCTATATAAACCATGCACTATAGTCAATAGCATTGATCTAAGTTTTGTCCAATAGAGAACTTGGTTTGTGTTAATTTTACATATATAAAATAAATGGGTAAACAGTTACCATTTATAATTGCGATTAATACTCATAATCACCCATTTAAATTTCATTGGTAAACAGTTATATCCATAACCATTACCGTTTGTTTATCTAAACGGTTACCCATAGCCTTAACCGTGAAGTTTAAATGGGCAGGCAACCGCAGGTATTTTGCCCATCCCTACTCACAGCTTCAAAACAATTGTTGATAGAATAGCTGAGAAAATAGCCAAGAAAAAACCCACATTATCTAAAATGCAGCATGAAATTAATGCTAAAAAAGATGAAACCAAAGGATTAACATGAATAAATTTGAAATACATATAAATTATATGTTAATCAACGAATAAATTGCAATTATATGTACTGATACAATTCCAATGAAACAAAATTCAAATTAAACGAATAAAACAAAGATTGAGGCTTATGTACCGCAATATTCTTGGAACGAAATTTCGCCCCTATTTTGTGCCTGTAGTTGAATGGCATCTCCTTCACCAGCATTCAACGATTAGTTGAATGGCATCTCCTTCACCAGCATTCAACGATCTAAACCAAGATCCCAACTTTGGAATAACTTGGTTTATCTTTGCGGTCCTTTTAGTAGGATAGGTTTTAGTAATTCTAGTAGGAAGATGATTTTTCTCTATACTAAATGAGATGTAGATGAATGTCTATATAACATACATATACTTGTTTGCAACAGATATGAATTTGGGGAGCATCTGTTCGAACAGAAGAGGGTGTTCCCCCTCCTAAAGGACAAGTCTGTTGAAATAACCAAAAAATGAAAAAATAAACCCATAATTAAAAAAAAATTTGACAATTAAATATATTTTAAATTTAGAGAATTGTTACATTTTGCACTCCAAATTTTATCCATTTAAAAACAAAAATATACTTGTAAGGAGTGCAAAACGAATTTTTTTAATGCCAACAATAGTTCCTTAATTATTTATACAAAGCCAAAACCCAAGGTTCAAACCCATTGTTTGTTTTCCATTGTACTTCTTTCGAATTACTTATGAAAAGTGACTAGGTGTTATAAAATGTGAAAAACTTTTCAACTTGATCAAAGTGGGACAATGAGATGGAAGGGAATTTCTACTCAAAATCCAACAACACCTCACATTTATATCAAACATGTAGATGCTAGGTTGCCTATCAAAGTTGAGAGAGAATAGACATGATGTGCATCGGGAGAAGTGTCTTTTGGACTTGAACGTACCCTAATGAAAGCATATTGGCTTTACTTAGAGACGTAGTGGATATGGAAGATTTTGAATTATTCACCGTAGCAGTAAATTGAGACAATGTCCTACACATCTATTATGTCACACCAACTCATATGCTTATGTTTATTTTGGTCCTGAACATATCCTAGTTTTGTGGAAGCTTTAGAGAATTTAGTCGTCTCAAGTCTCACAAATGCGATGATTTACTCTTATATAGGTGACATTAATTAAGAATAGTATGTCATATTCCTCTTGATAACAAGATATTAATGTCATTAAATGTGTAAAACATATCTCAATAGACAACACACATTAATCATAAGAATGGGTAGGATGTGCGTTTATAGTTGACTCCAGTGAAGCTCGGAACTCGAAGCTCAGCTTGAGATTCGGCCATTTCTTCCTTCGATTCAATTGAGTTCTTCATTGAAAATCCAGAAGACTAAATCTCATATTCACACCCCTTGATTCAAGTCCAACCAAGCTATGGGGCCGTGTTAATGTTTTGCAGACTGTATATTTCAAATTTGAGAGGTTTTTAGCCACTGGAAATTAAAGTTAATTTATTTACCAAGTTGCATGGAGAAGAAGGAAAGAAGCAAAAACAAAAAGTTTCTCTGATCTACGATGGATTCGATTGAATTCAGGTACACTATCACACAAAGTGTGTGTGGAATATAGCTGTTGCTAGCCTACAACACGAACAACTTAAACAGATCAGATGCTATGACAGCTGTCATACATTCATCGATTGCAAACGTTCAATCTGAGCCGTCTATTACAACTAAGACAAAAAGAAAGATCAACTTGAACTGAGAAATCCAGAAATCAATGGCTCGTTTATTAAACCGTAATCCGATTTAGAGGAATTGAATTGAAGGGGAATTGAACTAAGAAGGAATTGGAATAAGGTGTAAACAGAGGAATTGGAATAAACATAATCAGATTCATGTTGATGTTATTTACCAAAATTGTGTGGAATCGGAGAGGAATGATGTTGGTTACATATAAGTTGTTTACTAATTCACTGAAATCGGAATTAAAACTAGCTTGATTACTAAATTACCCTTATATAAATTAATTATTTTTATACTGATTAATCAAACTAAATTTTTTGTTAGAAGATGGTTACTTCCATTCCCACCACCCCCCCCCCCCCCCCAACACCACGCCAAACCCCCATGTATGTCTTCCCCACACCTCCCATTTCATCCTGAAGGTTTTATTTTCCCAACTGCAACAACACTACCCCATCCCCGCCTTTCCTTGCCCTCCACCTCACTTACCCTCATAATCACCACCCTATAGATCGGCAATTCATGATCCAACGCGTGTAATATCCTGAAAATTTTTAATTATATAAATACGATATTTATATTTATGAATATGTGGAGGAAATAGGGAAATAAAACAATAAATGGTTAAGAAATTTCAATGGGAAAATGTGAAATTCCATTCCTAGTTTTGATTATTAATTTAAGTATTTTGCATTCGTATTCGGAGTTACCACGTATTTATATTTTAGGTGTATATTTGTTCGATAGGTGAAAAGACAAAAATGCCCCTAGTTGGCTTAACGTAATTATATGAGGATGTATTTTATCCTCATATATTTTAAACTATTTCTTGACATGTGTGGATAGAGCTCGGTCCCACAAGCGTGTAGGCGAAAACCATTCACCAAATGGAGTTATAATGAATGAAATAGAAACGAACGAAGATAAGGGCAAAATAGTCATTTTAGCGTGAATCTGGAGTGCTTCAAATTTGCTGGAGCTTTTTCTTGGTGTAGAAAAGCCACGTGGTGGCTGTGGTTTGAAAAGAAGGGGGTATAGCCAATCAAAAAGGGCAAAAAAAAAAAAAAAAAAAAAAGGGACAGCTAATCAGAAAGGGAAGAATTAAGAGAAAAGAGGGGAAGGAGGAACCGGCCAAACCTGGACCCTCTTCGACCCGCTGACCCGACCCAGCCTCATCTTCTTAATCCTGCCACCGTTGACAATGGGACCGGTGTCAAATTGATCCTCTCTTCGAACCCAGTTGAACCCTAGTCTCAATTGTACTTATGGGTCTTTATAATTGACGAAGTGAGCTTGAGAAACCTCGGTTTGTCGAAAACCCTAACCCAAATTTCTTCTCTTTCAATATTGAACACTATGGCACACCACCTGGGGATGGTAGCTCTTCCTTTCACGAGTAAAACCCGACAAGAATCTCAGTCATTGGACCTTCGACGAGGGAATGACGAGGTTCTCTAATTTCCGGCCACCCGACCCCTTTGAGGCATTATCAGGCCACTTCCCGAAAGGATGAGTCTATTGAAATAACCAAAAATTTGGTCTCCCTAGCATTATTCATGTATATATAACATACATATATACCTATTTGCAACATGTATGAATTTGGGGATCATCTGTTTGAAAATAAGGGTCATTTCTTCTTCCTAAAGGATGAGTCTGTTGAAATAACCAAAAATTAAAAATTTAATCCATAATTAATAAATTAATTTTTGAATTTAATAATAAAGCCCTATGACCAAGTAAATCTTTTGACAATTAATTATATTTTAATTATAGGCCATTTATGTCACATCCCGGCCCGGGGGGCACCACTTCCTGGGCCCGATCCACCACCGTAGCACGATATTGTCTGCTTTGGGCTTACCATTCCCTCACGGTTTTTGTTTTTGGGAACTCACGAGCAACTTCCCAGTGGGTCACCCATCATGGGATTGCTCTAGCCCCCTTCTCGCTTAACTTCGGAGTTCCTACGAAACCCAAAGCCAGTGAGCTCCCAAAAAGCCTCGTGTTAGGTAGGGATGGGAATATACATATAAGGATCACTCCCCTGAGCGATGTGGGATGTCACAATCCACCCCCCTTAGGGGCCCGACGTCCTCGTCGGCACACACGCGGCCAGGGTTAGGCTCTGATACCAAATTGTCACATCCCGGCCCGGGGCGGATCACTTCCCGAGCCCGTTCCACCACCGTAGCACGATATTGTCCGCTTTGGGCTTACCATTCCCTCACGGTTTTGTTTTTGGGAACTCACACGAGAACTTCCCGATGGGTCACCCATCCTGGGAATGCTCTCGCGCGCTACTCGCTTAACTTCGGAGTTCCCATGGAACCCGAAGCCAGTGAGCTCCCAAAAGGCCTCGTGTTAGGTAGGGATGGGAATATACATATAAGGATCACTCCCCTGAGCTATGTGGGATGTCACAATTTAGTACTACGGTCTTGTGGGATTCATCTTCACTTGTAAATGAGAAGTCTTAGGTTTGAATCTCATAAATGGTGAATTCAATACTAAATTAGATTGGTCATTCTGTGGCTTAGCCGAACTCCCTCATCCCTTAATGTAAAATATATCGTTGTACTAAATATATATATATATATATTATATATATATATATATATAGAAGTGTTATTAGCACTTCAGCACTCAAAACTTTCTATATTTAGAAAGAAAAATACATTCTGAAGGTGTTACCTTTTAGTATACTTTGATCTTCCATATGCTATATGCAAATGAGACATTTGAAAAGGTTATGAAATATGAAGTTCCATATTTAAGCTTAACTTTGAGCTTTGTTGTAATTAGCTCGTTGCGTTAGACATGACATCTACTTCGATATTGATCTATTAGTACAGATGCAACACTTTGCCTACACGCAACCACTTAATTGGTATTAAAGATGTTTTTCCATTATGTTGAAGGTAATATGGATTTGAGCTTATCCCTAAGCATCTAGAGGGATCCAATCCCCTAATCCTTGAAATGATGCTTGCCTTATTTGTTATGCTGACGCATGTCAATTATGAAACCCATGTAATTGTGTAAGGCACATCCATAGGGATATTGCAATACCTTGGAGATCCACGATCTGACATTAGTTGTAAAATCTTTGGATCGTCCAAGACTTACCACACTTCACTACGCCACATGTGAGACATGGTTGAGAACTCTTGTGAGCATATTTGAAGTACTTGCTATTTTCATTGAGTCCCAATGACGATCCATAAAGACTATATCTTATGTATCAACCAGACCAAGACATGATACATCAACGAAGTCGCGACAAGGAATATTGCGTCTACATCACATTAGCAAAGCATCAAGAGATTGAAGTCAAGCAATTTGATCCCAGAGTATCTAAAAGAATACTCACTTTATCTTAATGTACTATTTTTCCTACTATTATAAGTATTTTTCTCACTAAGTTTTTGTTCTACCTATCTAGGCTTTAACAAACCACCCATTCTGGGTTGGTTATACCCTTGTGAGCTTTTCTACTTGTGTCCAAAAGACGTTTAGTTTTTACTTAATGCAATTTCTTCTCACTTTTCTCCTTAGATTATGGGTTTTTTTTTTATCCCACCTTGAGTTTTACCATAGCAAGGTTTTGTAAGTTTTACCTTTTTATGCATTCTTCCTTAATCTGAGACTCGCATTCACTCATTGTGCTAACGATTTCATCAACTGAACTTACTTCGTTGCTGAAGACCTGATGCATCATTTACTTGAGTATTTACACACTCAAGGGGGAGTGTTGCAATTCTAATTAGGTTAGGAATGTGATTGTGTAAATCCTAGAAAATCCATATGGGATTCTACAATATTTTATCTTTACCTATTATCCTCTTAGAGTTGTAATCCTATTGGGGTAATGAATTTACCTTCCCTACTACTATAAATAATAAAGGCACAATGTGGTGAGAAATCACACCTCATAATTCTATCAATTCTCTCTATGCTTGGAACACCTCCTCAGTAAATAGGCCCTACAACACCAAGATTATTTTCCACCTACCTATTGTAACATTCATGTACGTAATACATGCAAAAAATTGTTGCAGAAATTAATAGTGAGAGCTTACAATTATATATGCACTCGAACGACCACAGTAATGGGTACGAAAGAAAGAAATACACACACACACACACACACACACACACACATGAACAAACAAAATAAACGTAATATGATAAATTCACCTAACAATTTATTTTTTAAAGATATGAATACACGAAAATCATAAATGTCTGCAATTCGTGGAAGAAAGAAGTGATTTTGTGAAGGAGGAGGAAAAAAAAAAGGAACAGAGGAAGAAAGAAGTGATTTTGTGAAGGAGGAGGAAAAAAAAATGGAACAGAGGAAGAGGAAGACCACGCATAAGACTGGTTGTACGGGAGTTATTTGGAAGAAGAGAGAGTATTGTTTAAAACTAATTCTACGATTAAGGATAAAATGATAAATATGTTATAAACTTCTTATTTAAGTGTGATTGTATAAATCCTAGATTATATTTTATTCTAGTTATTCTTTCCTATTAGGACTTGTATTCTTTGGAGGAGAAGGATTTCTTCCCTCCCTTATTACTATAATAAAGGTACTATGTAGGGGAATAACAACATCCTCTACACAACCCTACAAACACATCTCTCTTTATATTTTCTCTGTGCCGCCGGCCCTTTCTCCCATGTCAGTTAAATATAGGCCACAATACATTATCAGCACGCTTCTACTACTACTCTTAGGAATTTGACGTGGAAGCTTTTATGCATCAAACCAGTTCATCAATATCATCACGCAATCAGGTTCTTTCAAAACAACGATTTTTATCTCGATATTTTTGTAGCCCTGATAGCATGATCATTGACCATAATGCATGACTTAACTTTACATTTTTCAAATTTTAGATTCTACATAAATTGTGTATGCATTATATTGATAATTGTTGAATTATATGAATTGATATTGCCATGAATTGCATTATATATTTGCTCATGCATTGAATTATATGTTGAATATGCATCAAATTTCATTAATTTTATAATCTGGAATAGAATTTACAAAAAAAATATTTTAGGGTTTAGTTGAAACCCAACCATGTCCCATGGGCCATCCTCTTCCCTGAGCTGAGAAACCCAAACCCTAAACCCGATGCCCAGACGACGTTGCATCTCCTACACCGTCGAGTAGCATGGCTTGCAGCCATGCCTAGCCACCATGGCTACCCTCCTAGACAACCTGAAGTTGTCATTGATGAGTCTTGACCGAGATTTGTTTGAATCTCATTGGTTTTTCTTTTGAAATCCGGATTTAATTTTTAGGGTTCCTAAACACAATGTTGAGAGTTTTTACTTTCCGTTCAAAATTTTGGGTTATCGTTGAACCCATGGCCTTCACCATGATTTTTGGCACCACGACATGATTGCCTGAAGCGGTGGCACCAGTTTTCTTCTCCGGTGAGCTTACCCAGCTCATGCTGGGGTGTCTGGATCAAAAACCCAAGCCCATTTGGGCTTGGTCTATCTCTCGACGAGCACTAGCCCTTTGGGCTTAGGTGCTTCTCTTAGCCCAACATCGGCCTATTAGCCACGGTGTTCCCACCACACTGGATCCCAGTTGTTGTGCTGGTGTATCCGTGTCTGTATTGCACACGAGTGACACCCTTGTTTAGTTGAGAGCAGTTGTGGGCTATATTCTAAACTCCTGCAATCTTTACCCCATAGTTGATGTCCCGATGACAATCTATGAAGACAACGCAGCATACATCGAACAACTCACGAAGGGTTACATCAAAGGAGACAATAGCAAGCACATTGCGCCGAAGTTCTTCTTCTCACATCAACAACAAGAGCATTAGAAGATTGAAGTCACGCAAATCCATTCACAAGAGAGTCTGGCCGACCTCTTCACCACATCATTACCGTAGGCGACGTTTCAGAAGTTTGTTTAAGGAATTGGTATGCGTAAACTTTATGAGTTGTAACATTGATTGTTCTCTTTGGAATTATGTCAAACTCAGGGGAATATCCTAAAGTATACTTGCTTGATCTTAATGTACTCATTTTCCCTACGATTATGAGCATTTTTTCCACTAGATTTTTGCTGCCTAACGAGGTTTTGACGAGGCACCCACCTTGGGTTGATCATGTCGTTGTTGACGTCCCGTAAACGTTTCATTTGACTTTGCATTACCCACGTATTTTTCCTTAGACTATGGATTTTTCTTTACTTGGGTTTTTACCATAGCCATAGGGTTTTAGGAAAACTAATGAAAAGGGCTTGAAAACTTTGAGTTTTAACGATAAGGAGAAAATAAAGGGTAAAGGGAATAGTACCTGGATTAACTTTTTAGTGTAAAAATGTGGTTTTTTGTTAAAGTGAACAGTACCGTGGGCTATTCGTTAAAACTCCCTAGGGTTTTTTTGTGAGACTTAGTTCCATATGCAAGTTCTTACCTTATTTGAGAATAGCGTGTTCCCGGAATCAATGTCGACGAGTCGACTTCCTTAACTCTACATGATGCCGAATCTACTTGAGTACGTACACACTCAAAGGGGAGTGTTATAAACTTCTTATTTAAGTGTGATTGTGCAAATCCTAGATTAGATTAGATTCTAGTTATTCTTCCCTATTAGGACTTGTATTCCTTAGAGAATAAGGATTTCTTTCCTCCCTTATTACTATAAATAAAGGTACTGCATAGGGGGAATAACAACGTCCTCTACACAACACTACAAACACATATCTCTCTATATTTTCTCTATGCCGTCAGCCCCCTCTTCCCTGTCAGTTAAATATAAACCACAACAAAATAATCAATTATAATTAATCTCATAATACAAGTAAATCTAGAATAAGCAATAATGTAACTAAGGGGTAATTTTGACAGAAAAATGAAAATAAGATGACGTGTACAATGAGTCACCTAACCCAATGATTAAGTAAGAATGCTAGTAGACCTACTCTATTGTCTTATTTTCCCATTGATATTATATTTTCACCCACCATAAAATTTACAAAAAATCTAAAACTATCGTCTCACCGATCATTACCCTTAACTATGCCTACTATCTTTAAGTCGTAAAATGTAAACACAAAAAGACTGACAAACTAAAAGTACAAACCAACGGCCACATCACCACCTACCCCAGCCGGCGATAAAAAATCAGGCACAACCCCTACTGGCGACACCTCCTTTTCTTTTATATCCTGCCCTTGTTTTCTTCCTCCTCTTTTATTTCCCCTTTGTCTTCCTCTCCCTCTATCTGTCTCCCTACACCAAATCTATATTTAACACAATAAACATTAAAACTGAAATTTCTTACCAGATTTCCTGTTGCATTTGAAAATTAGAAAGAGAAAAAGGATGGAGAGAGTATAGGGGAGAGAGGGGGACGAAGGAGAGATAAATGGGAGAGAATGAGAGAGAAGGGGGAAGAGAGAATTAGGGATGGGGTAGGAAGACAGAAGGAGGAGGGGGAGGAGGAAGAGGGAAAAACGGACTGAGTTCTTCATTCCATTTTTTAGTTTTTTTTTTTTTTTTTTTTGCCAGAAATATATTAAATTAGTTTTAAATAGGGTTTTTAATTTGATAAATGGTTAAATATGTCATTAAAGTTTTTTATTCACATATGGATGGGGAAACAAGACATGTACCCAACTTTATCAGCACTCTTAGAATATTTCTTAAAGGAGATGTCAAATTTTGAACATGAAATTTATATTTGACAGCATAGGTAGCATATTGACATCTTTTAAAATTTTAATCTCCACTCAATATGTCAAATTAAATTATTATTTAATTATATTATAAAATAAATGATTAAGCCAATAAAAAATTAATTAAAGACAATTAATAGTTATTAAATCGGAACCTTTCATCAAATGCACCAAAGAAGCATTAATGCACCAGTCAACAGTCAACATTAGCATTCATAATAATAATGATTAAATTAATAAAAAACATTAATAATTAATTTTGCTGCCAAATTTGACAACAACATTTTGTGTTGTCAATCCATGTCATCGCCACATAGGAATTAGCATTTCGGTTGGAGAACATTAGTATTATATTTTTTATTTTAACTGTTATAGCTTATGTGGACATTTTAACATTTCCTTTAAAGGTGTTTTTAAGTAAAATTAAACAATATCTAACTATCGCTTACAAAATTGGACTTATATCTAGTTACTCAAAATTTTAAGGAAAACAAACGAAAAGTCAAAAAAACATTTAGTTTTTGTCACATCCCGGCCCGGGGCGGACCACTTCCCGGGCCCGCTCCGCCACCGTAGCACGATATTGTCCGCTTTGGGCCCCGACCACGCCCTCACGGTTTTGTTTCTGGGAACTCACACGAGAACTTCCCGATGGGTCACCCATCCTGGGAGTGCTCTCGCGCGCTACTCGCTTAACTTCGGAGTTCCTATGGAACCCGAAGCCAGTGAGCTCCCAAAAGGCCTCAAGCTAGGTAGGGATGGGAATATACATTTAAGGATCACCCCTGGGCGATGTGGGATGTCACAGTTTTAGTAAAAAAAAATGACAAATAAATGTGTAGTAAATAGTACCAAATAAAGGTAAAAATGTGATTTTTCGTTTGAAGCGAACAATAACAAAAATGTTTCGTTAAAACTCTAAAAAATTTATAATGTTTTATATCTTATTCATGAGTCGCGTCGGGTCGGGTCGGGTGAGGTGGAGGCTAAGACATCAGAATCCACTTCGGAGAATGACGTGGCATCACTGAGCTCCATTGTGCTATTTCTCTGTTTCCCTCCGAACTCTAAAGATTTTATATGATACTTGCCTCTGTAAATTCTCTCTATCTACAAGTAATATGCACATTACAAGCCTAATTTTTCATTAATAGAACTAAAAAGAAAGACTAATAAAACTAAAAAAAACGTAATTCAATAATTATCCGTTCTTTCAAAGAAAAGAAAACACAACAATTTATTAGAAAAGCAACGAGTTCATTGTGTTTTGAAATACTCAAATGAATCATCACTTACACTGGCTTGAGGCTTATCACTTCCACTGGCTTTAGACTCGGCGCTTCCTCGTATTTGCCTCTCTTTTGTGTCAATGTCATTCCGGCAAAACGAAAAGGCTGCTCGCTTCCACTGTCTTCAGCCTCATCACTTCCACTTGCTTCACACTCATCTTGTCCCGAATCGTCTTCTAAGTTTTGCAAGGTTTGTAATTTGCAACTACGTACCTTACATGGTTATTGTGGTCAAATGTGGGATGAACTTGATTTTTTAGATTGAAGTTGAAAACAAATTGGAGAGGTCCAAACCAGCAACACACTCATCACTTTCACTTGCTTCTTCAAACTCAGCACCTCCACTCGCTTCAGACTCATCACTTTCAGTGGCTTCAGGCTCATCAATTCCACTTGCTTCAGCCTCATCTTCTTCTTCTGCTTGCAGTTCCCTGGATATGACATCAAATTTTAGTTTCTCAACTTCTTCGGAGTACAACAGGTGTATCCCACACTTTTCTACCTTTACAAAGGGCTCACCGGAAACAGGGTCGGGCCTATCACTCGTGGGAAGTAGTAAACAGATACCTCAGTGACACTTTCGAAAAAAGCGGAGGACCATTTTGCTCCTTCTTTAAATTCAGGACCTGGATAGAACACGAACATGTGATCTGAATCTAAAAGGAAGCGTTTAATTCTTCCATTCCGATATGCAACAAAGAAATGGCAACTGATTTCAAGGCTTTCACCCTCATCAGCTTTGAAATTGTACTTGCATCCAAACTTCAAACCCTGTTGGACTGACCAGTTGTCGAATGCAACAACAACAGACAGAGCGAAACCCGAGAAACCTTCACGAAACCAATTTGTGGGAAGCTTGACCTTTGTTGAAGTTCCATCATTTCGATGGGGGAACCAATTTGGAATTTCACTTCCTGGACATACAATTGTAACTAGAGGCTGATAAGGGGACGTTACCTGTAACAATGATGGACATCATATTATTCTTTTAATAACACAGAGAGAGAGAGAGAGAGAGAGTTACTTGATCTTTTTGTTCTGATCTAAACTTGGATGACGCAGTTGGATCATAATGAGTGGAAGCTTAGCGTTTTAAGATTTGTTAAATTGTAGATGCTCTTTAGGACAACCTTAAGTTTTTTGCACTCACAAAGATCTAATGTTTGAAGCCCAATTAGATTCCAATTGACTGGGGAAGCTCTTTAAGTCTGGTCCCTTCTAAACGAAGAAACTCCAGATGCTCCATTTGCTCGAAAACTTCAGGGAATCTGTAGAATCTAAAGCAATCATTGAGATTAACTCCCTCAAGATATTTCAACTTACAAATACTTGCGGGGAGACTTTGAAGGTCTTGGCAATACTCCAGTTGAATTTTTTTTAGAGCAGAGAGAAACTTGATTGATGAGTGTAGCTCTTTAACCGCTGTTCCTTGTAAACCAAGAAATTCAAAGTGTTTCATTGGCTCCAAGATTTCAGGGAATTTTTCAAGTTTAGAGCAACCAGTGAGATCAAGTTCCTTAAGAAACTCCAACCTACAAATGCTGGTTCGGAGGCTCACAAGACTTTTGCAATCATTCAGTTTAGTGTAGTGAGACAAAAGAGACACTCCATTGACGGTGTGGGCAATACTTTTATGGCTGTACTAGAAAAATCTAATCCACTTATACCCCTGGGAAGCTCCAAAAACTTGTCAAGAGATGAGCAGTACTCTAGACTAAAAGTACCAGACACTTTCAGCTTACAATTTTTGTTTGGAAGTTTCTTGAGTTTCCTACAATTTCCAATATCCAACGAAGAAATTTTTTTGTGAGACCAAACCGATGAAAGCAATTCCATTATACCAGCAACATCCAAATGTAAGACTTCAATGTTGCTAGGTATCTCCGGAAGAGATATGAGCTTTGTTTACCATCCAAGATTAAGATAAGTAAGCTTGTCAAAATATTGAAAATACAAAGGAATTTCAACCAAACTGTGACGACCACGAAGATCTATATGCTCAATTTTCAGACTTCAAGACAGATTTGGAACTGTAATTAGATGTTTGGAGTAACTAAGATTGATCACTTTAAGTTCACCAAATTCTGTCACAAATTGAAGAGAAAGGAAGGAATTAATAACTTGGGCAGAATCGCTTTTTAAGTGAACTAAACTAAGCATAGATATATACCTGGTCTTCGCTCCAAAGTTGATTGACATGGCTTTCAGTTTCAGGCATATGAAGCTCAATAGGATTCACTGGAGAAAATGTTGAGGGCAAGGATTGAAAAGGATATCTACGCCAGAAAAGATAACGAAGAGAATTGGGAAGATCTAGAGAAGCGTTTAAGTCGCTGTAGTTGACATATTTATAATTATCCACACATAACAATAATAGCTTAGACATCTATGTAAAGTCTGCGCAATTCAAGTCTAGCTTTTCAATCTTAGACCTGTTAAAGAATATGCCTTCAACCATTGCAGTTCCCAAACAATTAAGAGCAAAGTATACATGTGAATCTAATATACAACAAAATTTAATCAAACTGCATGTATACGAATCTGACTTGTTTATCATACAAATGAGGGTTTTCTTACTGTGTTGTTTTTCAATGCATGGTAGACATCCTCGGCAACAAACAACCTTTTGAGTCTTCCGGGCTCTTCTTTACATTCTTCCCGAACAATTGACCAACCAATCTCTTGTATAATATCATGCATCTCTATGGTTTTCCATGCTGAATCAATTGATATGAGAAACCTATCAATGTGAACTCTAATTCCAGCTGCGTCAAAGAAACCACGAATACGTAACATTCTTTTTACACGTTCCTTACCCTCCCCTTTATAACAGCATGCTATATCAAGAAATATTTCCTGCTCATTTTCTTCTAGTCTGTCATAGCTTACTTTGAACGCATTTTGAATGTCTTTGTTGGGATATTTTTTCAGTTTCTTCAATAAATCTTCCCACTCTTCTTTGCTCTTACATGGGAAGAATAACGAACCCAAAATTTCTAGAGCTAATGGAATGCGCCGGCATAATCTACTACCCTTTCCGACAACTTCGCGTAATCTGCTCTAGGAGAGCTATCGTTAAAAGCATGCATATGAAAGAGCCGAAGAGCGTCATCAGTTTCTAATACCCCAACCTGATATATACTTTCATTGTCTTTAACAGTTTTCATAAACACGCTCTGACGTCTTCTTGTTATTATGATTCTACTTCCTGGACCATACTGAATATGATCTCCAGCCAGATCTTTTATTTTCCTTGGATCATTCTGTAGACATCAAAATTTCGGTGAAATGAATGTTGACCAATAATTAAAATTTCAACGCTCACGTGTCACATAAATTTTACATGTAGTGTGTGACTCAACGAAAAATCGAAATAAATTGGAAAAGTCATTAAATAGGACACGTGTCAATACCTAGCAAAAATGATTTATTTCATCTGATTATTTAAATCCAAAAATCAAGTTTTGGAATTCTATAAATAGAAGCCAAGGCATTCATTTTGAGAAAAAAAGGAAAGAAAGAGAAATTTACATTACACCAAAACCTTGAAGCCTTGAAACTCTAAAGCTCTCAAGCAAATCCCGAAGGATCAAGAAAGCACTCTTCGTTCTTCGTCAAATCCTCCTTCAAGATCAAGCCCCAACGGCCCTTGAAGAACTCCCACCAACTCAAGATCAAGCCCTGACGGCCCCTTGAAGAAAGTGTTCATCATTCATCATCCGTTCATCCTAAGATCAAGCCCCAACGGCCCTTTGGATCAACAACCTCAACAAACTCATACACCCATTCTTCAAGATCAAGCCCAACGCCCCTTGAAGATCCATTCATCAACTGTTCATCCTTAGATCAAGCCCCGACGGCCCTTTGGATCAACAACTCATCCACAAACCTACACCCTACGAAGATAGAATCAGAGGACCAAATTACAAAGAGATTGTAACGCCAAAATCATTAATACAAAAAATATTATTTTGTACACGTATTCTTGTTTCTTGTTTCAGGAATTTTTCGTGTTTACAAATTTGGCACGCCCAGTGGGACTATCTCTACCTCTCATCTCTATCCTCAAATCATCGAAAAACGCAAATGGCATCAAGAAAGGATCAAGTTGTTCCTGCAATCAAAGCAAAGAACAAGAACATCATCGCCGCAAGTGGTGATATTTCGGGCATCATAACCCGAAGTAAGGCAAGAGATCTTTTTGCCGCGGCTTCCGCCCCTGCATTAACTCTGTCAAAGGAACAAGAGCACCTGAGGTACGAGCCTGTGATCACCCTAGCCTCGCTAAGGGCATCAAAGGGGGAAAGCCCGAGGAAATACTCAGAGTCCCTACTCTCCGACGCTGATTCGAGCGGCAGTACAACCATGCAAGTCATGACCACTGGAGCAACTTCAATCGAGGAGCAGCTAGCTCAGATGAATGAAGCAATCGCAAAGCTCACACAGACTGTGGAAGAGAAGGACTTGCAGATTGCCGCACTTGTCAACCAACTAGATGCACTGCCCGACATGAAAGTCGACCCAAATGTTGGCCTATTAGAGAAAGAAGTCGACGAAGAAGAGGAGCCACCAGCGGAGAAAGTTGAAGAGAAGCCGAAGCTAGACCAAGCAACGGCATTCATGGGATCTCTCTCTATCCAGCAGCTACAGGAGATGATCGCAAGCACTATCAAGACACAGTACGAAGGAAGCTCGCATGACTCCATACTGTACTCAAAGCCTTACTCCAAGAAGATTGATGCTTTGAAGATGCCAAAGGTTTTCAGCCCCCAAAATTCATGCAGTTCGATGGAAAAGGCAACCCGAAGCAACATGTCGCCCATTTCATTGAAACTTGCAACAATGCTGAGACAGAGGGAGACTACCTCGTCAAACAGTTCGTGCGTTCGCTGAAAAGTAACGCTTTTGACTGGTACACTGACCTCGAACCTGAGTCTATCAACAGTTGGGACCAGCTAGAAAGGGAATTCCTCAACCGTTTCTACAGCACTCGTCGTACTGTAAGCATGCTAGAGCTGACCAGTACGAAACAGTGGAAAGATGAACCTGTCGTCGACTACATAAATAGATGGCGTTCTTTAAGTATGGATTGCAAAGATCGGCTTTCTGAAACCTCTGCCATTGAGATGTGCGTTCAAGGTATGCAGTGGGGACTACACTTCATCCTTCAAGGCATCAAACCACGAACATTTGAGGAGTTAGCCACCCGCGCCCATGATATGGAGTTAAGCATCACCCGTCATGGGAAGAAAAAACAGATCGCCGACTACAAGAATGACAAAGTTTTGGGGCCAAAGGTGGATAAGGCTACGTGGAAACCCACCAAGGAAGCAATGACGGTCAACACAACTCCAGTCAAAATCCATACACGAAGCAAGGCGATTCAAACCGAAGCTTTTCGTGATCAAGAGATACGTAGACGCACTTTGAAGGAGCTTGAGGAGAAGACTTATCCATTCCCCGACTCTGACGTGGTTGCCATGTTGAAAGACTTGCTTGACAAAAAGGTGATCGACCTTCCTGAGTGCAAACGGCCAGAAGATATGAACCGTACTGACAGTCCAAGGTACTGTAAATTCCACCGCTTCATTAGTCATCCGACGGAAAAGTGCTTTGTGCTAAAAGATCTCATCATGAAGTTGGCTCAGAAAGGGATCATCGAGCTAGATCTTAATGATGTGGTGAAGTCAAACTATACCACCGTCACTTCTGGCTCTTTGAACTCAAAATCTTCACCTCAACCGCTGGGGGCATGCTCCAAAACCATGTCAGTCAAGTCAAGTGAAGTTGAAGGATGGACTTATGTCACTCCAAAGAAAATGCACAAGAAACATAGGTCTCCTCCACAAGTTCACCAATCGGAAAGGGGGCAAAGCAGCTACCGTCAACCTTCAAAGCTACATGAAAGTGTTGAGGACGATGAAGTTATGACACAAAGATCGTCCGTTGCCATCACGATGCGCGATTTCTTCCCCAAAGACTTATTCAATCACTCAGTCAAGACTCCTTGCTATAAAGATTGCAAGGAATGCTTCTCTAAGATCGTTTGACAAATTCAAAAAGCTCCTCGTTCGCACGAGCCTAAAAGGCGACAACCAAAGCTCCTCGTTCGCACGAGCCTAAAAGGCGACAACCAAAGCTCCTTGTCCGCACGAGCATAAAAGGCGACAACAAACGCTCCTTGCCTGCATGAGCTGAAAATGCAAACGGCACCATGACGCTCCTTGCTTGCTTGAGCTGAAACTGCAAATGGCACCAAAAGCTTATTGTCCACACGAGCATAAAAGGTGACAACAAAATGCTCCTAGCCCGCAAGAGCATAAACTGTGTACGGCACCAACAAAAAATATATGTATTTGAACTACGTTATGACTTAATCTTTTCTCTGGAAGGGTACGTAAGCAGCTCGAACATTCAACTTCGAGTTCAGTCACATCAAAATAAAAAATTAAATTAGGTTTTATTAAATGTTTGACTATCGAAAGTCAATTTCATTACAAATGCAACAATATTCTGAGTAAAAAAAAAAAAAAAAAAACAGTTTCTTCAAAAGAAAAAAAAGAAAAAAAAAAGAAAAATATATATATATAAATTCCTTCTCGGCCCAAATAACATATACAGTAGCAGCCCCAAGCTTAGCAGATGGACCTCAAGGCCCTAGACAAAACGGACGGTGCAGACCCTCGTTGAAGCCCAAATCCGGGCCCAGGCACAGCTTCGACATCTCCACTCGCTTCTTGGCTTCCGTTTCTGCACCTCATCTTCTGCAACTCCTCTTTTCGAGAACGCCATCGCCGCCTTTTCGACGGAATCTTCCCCCGCATACTCTGCAAACCCTCTCCGTCGACTATCATGATGTCGCTAGACGAAGACAGCCTCGAGACTAAAGTGGAGGTCAAGGAGGACGACAAAACTCCATGACTCGTTCCTCACCAGAATCTGGACCTTCCAGCTCGTCCGCCCCCTACTGTTGCTGCACCACAAGCCAAAAACTCCGTGCCTCAGCTGGTCCTCCCTTGATATTTTGGGTCTGATCAGAGCGGCAATTGAGTGGGACTTCAAGGACAGCGACCTCGATGCTCTGGTGGGGTCCAGCATCTCACAACCCCAGATGAAGAATCGACCAGCTGAATCTCTAGGATTGGATTTCAAGAAATTGCAGGAGGATCCAATAAAGCTCTCATCGTCGAGAAGGATTAATGGCGGTAACAATGAAAGTGATCATCTGAAAGTTCTATGCTTGGTCGACGGTTGCAGGGCGGACCTTAGCCGTTGTCGGGAATATCATCGGCGGCACAGAGTCTGCGAGCTCCGGTCCAAGACCCCTGTTGTCGTCGTCAAGGGAGAACATAAACGATTCTGCCAGCAGTGCAGCAGAGTCCATTCTCTGGTGGAGTTTGACGAGGGGAAGAGGAGCTGCAGAAAACGTCTCAATGGACACAACCAGCGCCGGCAGGACACCCAAAAGCGTTTCATCCCCTTCTTCCTCCTCGGCCTCTGCCGCCTCCACGACTTCGTCCTCCAGCGGCTCCTCGTCGTCAAATAACTACTTCGGCGCCGCTTCCGGTTCCACCCCAAGATTCCCCTTGCCGGCTTCCACTTCACTCAAATTCAACTATTGTTCGTCGTCCTTGCCGTCATCATCGTTAATGAACTGCTTTCCGTTCCAAAAGAGCCATCAACCTTCCGTGAAGGTGGAGGAGCACAACTTCTTTAGCAGTGAGGAGGCTTGTAGCTTCTTCTCCGATGAGCAAGCACCTTCACTTCAGTGGTACTGTCCTGATCAATGGAACTAAACCATCAACAATCCAATCAATCCACTCCATCAGTCCCATCCAAAAAGAAGAATTGGAATCCAAGAAATAGACCTTCCATGATTTTTGTTAAATGGGAAAGACGAGGACGACGGCGTGAAGCAAGGTTGTCTTGGGGAAGCCTAGGGAATTAACGAGCTGAAGTCTGTTGGTTATGCTCGGTGGTTGTGCTCGGTGCCTGTGCTCAGTGGCTGTGTTCCTTACCTGTGCTCAAAGGCAATGGTGTAGTTTTTTTCCTCTGTCTCCTCAAGCTGCCAACAAACCTCAAGCTCGTCACCCCGGCCACCATGATCAAAATCAACGAAGAGCTTCATTGACCGCTATCAAACGACTAGCCGGTCTTCAAACTTGATGCCTTACACTCTGCCTCAAGATCTGGCTGCTTCTGCACCTCCGCCATGGCTGCTGCCTTTGAATGTGATCAACAAAACCAAAGTTTGTCAACTCACACCCAAAGATCTCTGTCCGTCTTCGTCCTCCTTTGCGAGCCATCTCCTTCTACCGATCAGCTTCAGCAGCACGTACACCCCTTCCTCCTCCGTCTTCTCGCGGACTCGGCCTGGGTTTTCACCCACAAACTCAGCCTTGCAGATCACCATATAAAAGAAAAAAAAATGATGGAATCTTGGTGGACAGCACCATGCAAAAAAAAAAAATAATAATAATAAAATAAAGTAAAAGGAAATGATGATGTTGGAAAGCAATGATGATGTTGGGAAGCAATGATGAAGGTAAAGAATAAAGAAAAATATATATATAAAAAAAAAAATAATGATGATGGACGGCATCAAGTGAAAAAAAAAAAAAAACACATCTTGGTGATGTATATGTTTTATCTGTATTTAGCACAATACATTGAATAAAATAAAGCATGTCCATTAATCTCCGAGAAATTACAAGTACGTACAAAAAAAAAAAAAAAAAAAAAAAAGATGGAGCTTTCACAAAGGTTGTTCACGTGAAGCCCCACTACTTGGCCAAACTCCAGGAGCGGGAAGCACCGAAGATAGATCATTCGAAGCCCCAATACTTGGTGGAACGCTAGATGACGCAGGAAAAATGTGCCTCTGGAAGAAAGACGCAAGCCTTTGACGGTCACTTTGAATTCGACCTTGAGATTCTTGCATCTCATCAAGCTTCCTCTTCATGCCTGTCAAATAATTATTTGCAAGCACGTGCAAACTTCTATTCTCATGCTTAAGCTGTTTGATCTCTTGTTTGAGATTTTCCACCTCTGCCATCAATGATTCAACCTGACGGGATCGAGCAAGTAGGTGTTGGCCCATGTTGGACACAGAGCCCGCGCACTGAACACTGAGAGCTAGGGATTCTTGAACGGCCAACTCATCGGACTGTCCTGAAAGCAGCTGACTATCTTTAGGAGTGAGGAGGTTCCGAGCTACTATCGTAGCTATTGTTGCATAAGTCATCACAGAGTCTTCACCTGTAAGAGGGCCATTAGAAGATAAGAAAGACGGGCACCATACCTTACCCTGACGCGGCGCGACCGGATCACTGCTAAGACTCAAATCTAAGCAAATGTTAGATGGGTTAGATGGGTTAGCCATTTTTCAAGAAGTTCAAAAAGAAGGGTTGGATGGAGTAAAATCTCAACGGGCCGGAGATTATTTTCACGAATGGGCAATCTTCAAAATGTGCATGTTAGAGGTGATCGATCACCTCTATAAAAGGAGAGGCGACACAATCATCGATTCAGAATTGAAGAGACACCACTCTTCAAAGCCGGATTTTCCTGCGTAAAGTTCGCCAACTCTTCAGACACAATCTCGGCTTTCCAGATAAAGCGTTCAACTTTGTCAAAAGATCTCTGACAAAGTTGAAGACGCGTGGAGGTCTCTTGGCTTTTCAGATAAAGCGTTGAACTTTGTCAAAAGATCTCTGACAAAGTTGAAGATGCGTGGAGGTTGCCGACAAGTGTGGGTGATAAAGCCGCAATCTCGTCTTTTCAGATAATGCGTGCAACTTTGTCAAAAGATCTCTGACAAAGTTGAAGACGCGTGGAGGTCATTGCCGCATCCGCACTACTACTTGCCATTACAATTCCTACATACATCAACAATCATGGCAAGGCATACACCCAAAAACGCATGACTTTTCTTCTCGCCCGAGAATGTAGCTGCAACCAAACCTCTCAAACATGCTCAGTTTTCTTCTTCCCTTGAGAACACATATTCAACCATTGATGTATTCCCCAAAGAAGATACCAGATGCCTGGAGTACAGATGAGGTAGGAGGAAACGATAGATCGAAGCATGTGGAGACAAGCACAACAAATATATGTGCTGATTCATTCGCTACTTCTTCAAAAGCAAAAGTATCTCATATCATCAAAGGCGAAAGCAAAGGTATCTCATATCATGCTTTTTCCCTGTCTTTTCCTTTGCCCTTGTTCTCACCTGCCAAGACAAGGACAGAGAAAGCAATATGTCGGAACCTCCACTCAAACTTGCGCTGCCACCAAGAAATGATGGTCCATTCAAATGCAAGGTTTGCATTCCACTCCTGTATCAGAGGACAAATACTACAAGAGAAGATGCTAAACCTGCATAAGGAAATACCACTTCTGCAAAGGGAGCAAGAAAGGCAAGTGAAAATGATACATCGAAGCATGTGGAGACAAGCACAACAAATATATATGCTGATTCATTCGCTGCTTCTTCAAAAGCAAATGTATCTCATATCATGCTTCCTCCATGTCCTTTTCTTTGTCCTTGTTCTTACCCGCATGGCAAAGTGAAAAGAGCAATCAGCCGGCACTTGGAGTCAGTCTGCCAATCTGGAACCGACTACCTGGAACCTATTCCCTGGTTGCTTACCTAGCATTGCTCTCGAGTAGTCATCTTCAACGGTTGATACACTTCCAGAGAAGGGACCACATCTGCTTGGAGAACAGCTAAGACGAGTGATAATAAAAAATCAATTTTTCTAATTTGTACTCTTCAATACGAATTGGAAAGATTGAACAAAGAAACAGGTCATCACCTCCACCTCGTGCTTGCCTGCCATGTGTCTGAATCCTGAAACCACTCATGGTCTTATTTCCAATTCAAGATCAAGCCTCGATGGCCCTTGAAGAAATCACAAGTCCGATTCAAAATCAAGTGTTCACCACCCTTGAATCAAATTCAACTCCAGATAAAAGGAGTAAGTTCAGACCTTCGGAGGAGACCAAAAGAATCCTCCAGCCCAGCTCAAGATCAAGCCTCGATGGCCCTTGAAGAAATTTCCAGCCCAATTCAAGATCAAGCCTCGACGGCCCTTGGGTTGACATCTACATTAAGGGACTTCAAAACGCATCTTCTACACGTGACAAGCACATGTCTACGACGCGCCTTGAAGTGGGGGCATTTGTAGACATTAAAATTTCGGTGAAATGAATGTTGACCAATAATTAAAATTTCAACGCTCACGTGTCACATAAATTTTACATGTAGCGTGTGACTCAACGAAAAATCGAAATAAATTGGAAAAGTCATCAAATAGGACACGTGTCAATACCTGGCAAAAATGATTTATTTCATCTGATTATTTAAATCCAAAAATCAAGTTTTGGAATTCTATAAATAGAAGCCAAGGCATTCATTTTGAGAAAAAAAGGAAAGAAAGAGAAATTTACATTACACCAAAACCTTGAAACCTTGAAACTCTAAAGCTCTCAAGCAAATCCCGAAGGATCAAGAAAGCACTCTTCGTTATTCGTCAAATCCTCCTTCAAGATCAAGCCCCAACGGCCCTTGAAGAACTCTCACCAACTCAAGATCAAGCATCGACGGCCCCTTGAAGAAAGTGTTCATCATTCATCATCCGTCCATTCTAAGATCAAGCCCCAACGGCCCTTTGGATCAACAACCTCAACAAACTCATACACCCATTCTTCAAGATCAAGCCCAACGCCCCTTGAAGATCCATTCATCAACTGTTCATCCTTAGATCAAGCCCCGACGGCCCTTTGGATCAACAACTCATCCACAAACCTACACCCTACGAAGATAGAATCAGAGGACCAAATTACAAAGAGATTGTAACGCCAAAATCATTAATACAAAAAATATTATTTTGTACACGTATTCTTGTTTCTTGTTTCAGGAATTTTTCGTGTTTACACATTCACATCATCAAAAACAATGAGAGGCTTTGTGCGGCTGAGCCGGTCTCGAACAGAAGTTGACTCTAAGGAGAAATGTTCTTCCTTTAGTATCTCTCTAAGAAGTGTCTCTTGCAATCAGTCGACTCCACCTGTTTGCTCTGATTTCTCCCTGACATCTTTAAGAAAACAAAAAGATTCGAAGTTAGAAGAGGCTTTCTTAACTACAGCCTTGGCAAGGGTGGTCTTACCAATGCCACCCATACCCCAAATCCCTGCAGAGAAAAAACTTAATGAATCCTTAATACGTAGTAGCGATTCAATTCCTTCGATGTGGCTTTCAATTCCAACCAGGCCCTTAAAATCTTAAGATGTTTCACGTTTCAATTTGGCTGAAATATCTTCCACAACCTCCCCAATGAAATCGGGTACTGTAGAATAGGACAATGAGTGACAAGCAATATATATTATATGGTAAGTAATGCCTTCAACTAGCTTATGAAGTAAATTTGAATCAAATAGTCACAAGAATAAATTGATACAAGTTACAGAGTCAGTTACGTACCCTTTATATTTCGAATTATCAAACCCAGATAAATTGGTTGCTTCCAACAAAGCATCCCTCCATTTTTTCACCTTATCCAAACAGCCCTTGAAATGTTTTCAAGCTGCAAAAACGAGTCTGCATAACTCTTGTTTTTGTACATCTGATGGATTGGTGTTGTAAAAAATGGGTAAAACTATCTGGCCCTTTTTTCTCTTGCATTTGAGTATATGCTTAAGTTCAATCAAACACCATGAGGAAGACGCATAGTTTTTGGAGAAAATGATCATCGAAAGCCTTGACTTCATGATTCCTTTTACCTAGACCTGACATTTTCAACTTGATCTGTTAACCCGATCCATTAAAATTAGTTTTCGGATGAGTGATGAATGGATCGGATGGTTAACGGATCAACCCGTTAAATAACAGATGATTTTGGGTAAACCCGCAAAACCCGTTAACCACCCGTTTCACCCGTTTATTCAGGACTTTTGTGTAATTTCAAATCACCGCCGTGCTCTCCCTCATCAAATCACCGCCATGCTCCGACCTCTGCAGCTCCACAAGCTTCTCAATCAACCCCTCCTGTAGCATCGCGTCAAACCTCCATAGCCTCCTTCCGCGCGAAATCCCTGATTTCGAACACGCAGACCATAGCCATCACTCGCATTTCCAAATCTTTGGAATTCAGGAAGCTTATGAACTTGGGTATTTCTCCGTTGAACTCGATCTCGTCGACGAGCGGCGATTTGATCAGCCTGACGAGCGCGCAGAGTACCCTGATCGCGTTCGTAGACGCGATTTTTATCAGAGAGCTGATCGTGGGCCGACCCATCAAAACTTGACCCACGAAAACATCTTTATTGAACTTGATCAGAGCTGCAATGGCGAAAGCATAATGTTCTCTGACTCGCTTCGATGACCTAGTCGACTCGCACAGAACTGACTCGAGCGAGGTGACAGCTTTGGACTTCAAGATCAAATCTTGCAACTCATGGTTGAACCTCTGCGCAACTCGGTCCTCGAACTGAGTCAGTAGCTTGATCAACTCGTCCTCGTTGCAAATTGGGTTCTCTTCCAGAGCTCGTGTCAAGCTATCCAAGCACTCGCGGTCGATCCAAGCTTGAATTTCGGATTCGATAGACCAGGCGAGTTTGGAGAGGCAGTGAGTCGAGCAGCAGCGAGTAAGGAAGGAGCGGATGCAGAGAGGGCGTTAATGGCGGAGGATGAGTTCGAATGGGTGAAAGGATGATCCGTTAGCTTAACGGGTTGGGTTTGGATTACCCATTAACTTAACAGATCGGATTCGGATGACCCGTTAAATTAACGGATCGGATTGAACCCGATCCAAACCCAGTAAATCCTACCAGTTTACAGGTCTGCTTTTGCCAGGGCAGTTCCCATTTTTCTCCTCTCTAGAGTCTGTAATCTATGTAAATGTCAATTTCTTGCGCGGTAAGGCAGCATGAAGATGGCTGGTAAAAGTAGGGCGGGTGTCTTCACATCTGAAACTAATAAACACATCATACTTTTCTTGAAGAGTTGGGGCATCATCAGGAGCGTTATCATCATCAACAGCAGGAGCAGCAACAGCAGCAGCACCACCAGAAGAAGAATACGAAGAAGAAAATGTTAAAGATCTGCAGCACATGTAAAAGAGAGTCCTGATGGCGATGACGATGATGTTGAAAACTTGAATGAACTCAATCAATTCTATCTCTCTATCTAAACTATAGGTGCACCTGAGACTAGATCAGAGTTTACCATAGAAGAATTGGAATCATAGTAGTTGGTATGCGTATTTAGAAGTCAGAACCGCTTCAGCGAGTAGAAAATTAAAAAATTAGGAGGGACAAGGAGTAGTCACTTTCACTTGCTTAAAAAAATCAATTTCATAATTGATAATGCTACTTTAATCTTTTCTTCTAAATATATACTTAATTAATAGAAAAAAACTGTCCATAGTAAATTTGACCAAAGCATCTTTTCATAAAATACTAACCTTCATGCACGCGCTTACGCTTGTGCAGAATGTATTTGTTTTTTTAATCACAGCATGCTACGCGTGACTTACACGTTTTAAATGTATTTATATGCGTAATTGAGAAAAGAAAAGTTAAATATTTGAAATAAATGAATAATCTTAGATCATGCTAGAAGAAATTCCTCTTAAATCAATTAAAGTAATTGAATCCACATAATAAAATCAGTCTCTATTGAATTTATATTAAGAATAGAGAAAATAATATTTAATAAACAATTGATTGAATCACATTATTACTAGCTCATTGTGAGGCTAAGCCCATCCCCCTCTCGCTTAGTGTAGATAATATTGTTTGTTCAAAAAACAAATAAACAACTGATTGAATCACATTATTGTTAGCCTATTGTGAGGCTAAGCCCACCCCCTCCTCCTTAGTGTAGATAATATCGTTTATTCAAAAAAAAAAATCATTTGACAACTAATTTAATCACATTATTATCTGCGTGTGAAAGATATTTTTTATAATCAGCATTACAGCCTCTTAAGATGTTTTGAACGTGTTTAAAAATAGAGAAAATATTATTTAATGAACAACTTATTGAATTATATTATTACTAGCCTATTGTGAGGTACTAATTATTTGAAGAAAAAAAAATTTGCACAAAAAAATTAATTATTAAAAAAATATTGTTAAAATGACGAAAATACCCCTACCACATTTAATACATTATTTTGAATTGCTTTTGAACTTTTTTTTTTTTTTTGGGTATTTTTGTCCACTTATTTTTGGTGAAGCTTGTGACCCCCAAAATACTATTCACTTCAGGCTTGGCTTTATATATAGAGATAAGCATAGACGAAGGATGACTATCCAAGAAAAATCATCAGAGATTAGATAAAAATAGACATAAAATATAAAAAATTGCTCAAGCACTTTCGTCGCAAAAATTATCTTTGTTCAAACGGAAGAAAAGGTTATAATAATGAGAGTTTTAATGAAACACTTTGGTACTATTTACTTTTAACGAAAAACTATATTTTTACATTTTTCTAGTACTATTCACACACTTTTATTTTTTCTTTTTCATTAAAACTAATTTTTTATTTTTTTGTTTATTTTTTTGGATTTTTGTTAGTTTCCTTGTAATATATACATCCATAATGGAGGACTCAAAAGAAAGAGAGGTGAAATAAATAAAGAATGAATCCAGCTCCTCTGATGCGAGGTAGCTTCCTAGTGCGAGTGCTAGTGTAGGACAGTCAGCCGAGTCCCACTCTAAACAACAATGTAAAACATTGTTTTTTGAAAACGTTGAATTCTCTCCAATTCTTAGGGGAGCACTTTTGCTCACTATCATAATTATAACGTATACATCTAATCATTGACATGTGTTCTTTTGTATAATTCTAGTTAACTTTCATACTAAATGTTACTTTTTCAATTTTAAAAAAAATTAACAAGATTAAATAAAATGACAAATGTTAATTGATTAGGTATATAGTAAACACAAACTATAATTTATGATGATGAGCAAAAATACGTCCATTCTTAGATGCACATCTATATTCGACTGTTAAATTTGATAATGTACGTCTCACATTGATGTATCTTTAAAGTCAGCCAGCCAATATTCAACATAGTGAATATGCAATAATTAAATTCAAAGGAAATAATAAAAAAGGGCCCACTTTTTAATTTTTTCGGGATATGCAAAGATCGACATTTTTGCTGCTTGACTATTTTTAACTTTTTTTTTAATGGACTATTTTGCTGCTTGACATTTTTCGTTCCCAAATCTACATTTTTGTTCTTTTTTTTTTTGGTATTTTTTCAATTCTTTATGTTTTCACAGCGAGAGTGAATATGAATTTCAACAACGTTATGGTTCCGAAAGTTCCCGGTTGTGGTGCAGTTCATTAATTTGAATTTGGTACCAAATATAATTGGGGTTCAAATATTTCAAAGATTTGGAAATTGTAGTTTGAATGGACATGAAGGAATCCAATTAAATCAAAGGAAATTGTTTCGTGAACTCGTTCGCTTTCTTTATATTTGAAGGGGTTGTCTCTGAATTAAAGGAAAAAACCTAAAGCTCACAACTTTTTTTTCAAAAAAATGACGTGAGTTTTTACAATTTATATGCGGGTATTTTCGTCATTTATCTTTTGTGCATACTATGCATAGCTGGTTTGTCCTATTTGAGTCCAAAGATTAAGAAAATGGATGATTTTTTGCTATTTCTCTAAATTCAATGATCATATTGCCACTATTTTTTTTCTTAACAAATGATATTATATACAGTAAATAAGAAGGAACATGCTTATCCTCACAATGTGCTAATAATAATTTGATTCAAATTTGTAATTTATATAATAATATATACTATTTGGGTTACGGCACAATAAAAAATTAGAAAAACTAATTAAAATGACTTAAAAATCTTGAATTTTAATGATAAGGACAAAATAAAGGATAAAATGAATAATATCATATTTGATTTTTTAGTGTAAAAATATAATTTTCGTTAAAGTAAACAGTACTACAGACTTTTCGTTAAAACTCTCTACAAAATTTCTCCAAAAAGAGAAGTAGCAAAATTAACAATGCATAGCATTTGAATTTGATCAAATAAACTCAACTCTCACATAGACACGCGTTGTCTCGACTAGTTGGGCTTCATTTAGAAGTCGGCCCAAAATGACAAGTGGCAGAAAATCCTAATCCACTTTGGCGAACGACGTGGCAACACTGAGCTCCATCGTTCCATCTCTCCCTATCTGTAAAATGGAAAGCGTCTGTCCAGTCAGTGACAGACAAAGGGAGAGCTTGAAAATGGCAATGGCTTGGAGGCTTCCTACCCAGCTGCCAACACCCGGAAACCTCCATCATTATGACTCCAAAACGCTGTCGTTCCCAGCCTCACTCTCATGGTGCCGGACTTTAGCTCCGGACCATCTCCTTCCTTCGTCATCTTCTTCCACCTCCACCGCCACTGGTTCGTCTCCTTCTCGCTTCAACTGGAAAGCTTTACTTTTTCCACTTTATTTCACAAATTTGAAAAGTACCCATTATTTATTTTCAAATTTGAAAAGAACCCATTTTTAATTGTTGATTTATGTGTGCAGGGACCAATACGCGGCGTTTCATGAAATGTAGGGCCAGGGCGGGAGCTGGGGCTGTGAATCTTGCTCCGGGGACACCCGTCAGACCCACCAGTATACTGGTGGTCGGCGCCACCGGGACTCTGGGGAGGCAGATTGTGAGGAGAGCACTTGATGAAGGCTATGATGTTAGGTGCTTGGTTAGGCCGAGACCAGCCCCTGCTGATTTCCTCAGAGATTGGGGTGCTACTGTTGTCAATGTAATTCCAATTCACCAACTCTTATAATCTTATATAAATCTCGAAATTTTCACTATGATTCAGTATTTCTTATATGTAAATTGGCTTAATCCTACTTGGGTTCTTGTTATTTATATAGTAAGTATTTAGAAGTTGGAGACATTTTGTTTGCTTTTTTTTCTTTTTTTTTTTTTTTTTGAAATTTCAAGTGGTTTGATGAATGAATGTGTTGTGGTGAGCAGGCAGACCTTAGCAAACCAGAGACCATACCTGCTACATTGGTAGGGATTCACACAATCATCGATTGTGCGACGGGTCGTCCCGAAGAGCCCATAAAAAAGGTGAGTTTCTGTACATTAATAGTTTTTGTAATCAGCCTAGAAATTAATTCCCATGTGTGGATCATCTTTTGAAGCTACCACTGATTCGGTTCATTCATTGCATATGCATATGTAGATCAAAGAATATCATTGTCTACTTTTCCTTTCCTACTTGCATTACAGTATTGTGGCATTGTCATTTGTCAAAAAGGAAGCTTTTTGTGTATTTATGTTATTCCTTGTTCAACAAAGAAACTCAAAGAAATTAGAAAAGGTCTGTGTTCATCCTTTAAATAAATGCTCCGGCTGAATTTAGAGAGTTGTTAAGAGATTCGTGTATCCATCTTCAGGTCTTCAGAGATCCTGAAGTTATTTTATATGTTGCAGTAAACATACCAGACTTACTTCCGTGTCCCTCTCTTTTGGTCTTATCTACCCATTTGTTCTATTTAGGTAGATTGGGAAGGAAAAGTTGCTCTTATACAATGTGCAAAAGCAATGGGGATCCAAAAATTTGTATTCTATTCCATCCACAACTGTGACCAGCATCCCGAAGTTCCACTTATGGAGATCAAGTATTGCACTGAAAAGTTTCTCCAAGATTCAGGCATAAATCACGTCATAATTCGTTTATGTGGATTCATGCAAGTAAGTTTCACTTAAACTTCCTCTTTTATTATCTTGTTACTGGCGTATCCAAATTTGTGCTTTCCCTGACAGCTTGATGTTTCAAATTAATTTCCGTATCTTCTTAATGTTCTTGTTCTCATATAGCACTCGTCCAACCCCTATCATTTCTTTATCAGAAAGACCAATTAAACTGGATAGAGTTATAAAAGTAGCATGTATAAATATCATTCACTTGACAAAAACAGCCATGCAACCAAGCACACACCCTGAAAAGGTTATATGCATATACCTGGAGAATTGTTTATAGCTCAGAAGGGAATCTTTCCAAAGACGTGATTTCATACAACAATCAATATTTATGTATGCTAGTTATCCTTGCCTTGTTAATGTAGTACTAACTACTTAGTGAAAAAAGCTTATCTTTGCGTTTTTACTTTCTCAGGGGATTATTGGACAGTATGCAGTGCCTATATTAGAAGAGAAATCGGTATGGGGAACAGACGCCCCCACAAGGATTGCATACATGGACACCCAGGTTAACTATGCATTGACCATTTACCTGGTTAATCTAAGGATTACTTTTTTTTTTTTTTTTTTCATGTCGTCATGGTATCTGAACACTTATTTTTTTGTGTGTGTATTAGGATGTAGCTCGCCTGACCTTTATAGCTTTAAGAAATGAGAAAGTCAATGGGAAGCTTCTCACATTTGCTGGCCCTCGCGCATGGACAACCCAAGAGGTGAATGAGAATAGTTTACCACCAGAAGCCCTTCATTGTTCTTAAATCTTCTCACTGTGCCTCACCCCCATTGTCACGTTCTTGTGAACATGCCTTTTTCTTTTAGGTAATAACGTTGTGTGAAAGGTTTGCGGGCCAAGAGGCAAATATAACTACGGTCCCAGTTTCTGTCCTAAGAGTAACCCGTCAGCTAACTAGGCTGTTTGAGTGGACAAATGATGTTGCTGATAGATTGGCATTTTCAGAGGTAAGTTCTTAATATGGTTTTGACAGTCATTTACGTAAAACAAGTTATTATATTTTTGAAAAATTGTAATTTGCATTGTAATTGTTGTTTTACAACATTTGCATTCTGAAAAGTTCTGTTAGTGTCAAGTATTTTGCTAAGTTATGCAGGATAACAATAAGAAAAAGGATTGAGGAATGCGAAAGTTCTTCTTCTCTGCTAAAGTTGTAGAGAGAAAAAGTATTTCTTATATTTCAAATGAGCACGTGCACACACACGCACTCTTTTACAACCGTTTTGCCTTAAGCTGGATCCGAAAACAACACATTTGATCTCAGCCACACATCTAACTAACTTTTAGGATCACTACACATGGCTAATTTAGCCTTACACATTTGAGCCTTACACTTGTCATTTTGAAGACTAAGTGCATACACAATTAACATTAAAGGACTTCTTATTTGCTCATCAGCTCATTACTTACAATTCTACACTCCCTTTTAAGTTTTGAGCTGATTTCACTCCAAGTTTATCCCTGAGATAGCAGAACCGATCCTTAGCCAATGACTTTGTGAAGATATCTGCTAGTTGCTCATTTGTAGGACAGTAGACAAGATCAATGATCCCTTCTTGTAAAGCATCCTTGATGAAGTGATATCTTCGATCAATGTGCTTAGTTTTCTGGTGAAACACAAGATTCTTTGTGATAGCAATTACAGCAGTATTGTCACACTGAAGTGGAGTAGCCTCAGTTAGAAATTCACCAAAGTCCTCTAACACAAATCTAAGCCAAATAGCTTGTGCAGTTGCCTCTGATGCACTAATATACTCTGCTTCAGCAGTAGAGAGTGCTACACAATTCTGTTTGATTGAAGCCCAAGAGAAAATTCCACTACCAAAAGAGAAAGCATACCCTGTGGTGCTTTTACTGTCATCCACTGAACCACGCCAGTCACTATCATAGTAACCGATTAGAATTGCATTTCTTCCCTTCACATACTCCAAGCCATAGTCAAGTGTTCCTTTGATATACTTGAGAACCCTTTTGGCTATACCATAATGTTTGTTGGTAGGGCAATGCATGAACCTTGCAAGTAAACTAGCTGTATACATCACATCGGGTCTTGTAAGCTTCCCACAATTTTCCTATAGTGTTTGAATTGTATCAAATCTAGCCACAGGTGCAAAGGTCTCATTATAGTCAACACCTGGTTTCTGAGCATATCCCTTGGCTACTAGCCTTGCTTTATTTTTCTACACTGATCCATCAAGATTAAGCTTGGTTTTGAACACCCACTTAACCCCAATTATAGGTTTATCAGTGGGTCTGTCCACTAGCTTCCATGTTGCATTCTTTTCAATCATCTGCAGTTCATCTTTCATAGCTATCATCCATGATTCATCCTTAGCTGCCTCATCACACTTTGATTCCACAATTCAGAGATTGCATTGAGCTAGAACATCATCCAGGTTCCTCCACCTCAATGGAGTATGATAAAAAACTTGAGATTTTCTCATACTGCTACTCACATCACTTACTGATTCATGAGAAGATAATAAGCTTGGTGTTTGGACATAGTTCTGACCTTCAGGAGTTGTTTCAAGTGATGTACCCTTAGGCATATCAGGTAGCTCATCATGATTAATCATAGTTACATAATTCTCAGAGATCTTCTTCCACTCCCAGGCTGCATTTTCATCAAACACAACATCTCTCGAAAGTATAAGTTTCTTAGTAAGAGGATCATACACTCTGTACCCCTTTTCACAAGTGGCATAACCTACAAATATGCCCTTGAAACTCTTTGCATCTAGTTTCTGTCTCAACTCACTTGATATGTGTACATAGCACAAACAACCAAAGATTCTAAGATGTGCAATCCTTGGTTTTCGACCACTGAATGCTTCAAATGGAGTTATATCTGCGAGAGCTTTTGTAGGACATCTATTCAGTATGTAGACAGCTGTGTGTACAGATTCTGCCCACAAATAGTAACGTAATCCTTTATCATGAAGCATGGCTTTTGCCATTTTAACTACAGTTATGTTCTCTCTCTACAACTCCATTCTGTTGGGGAGTATAAGCCATTGAGAGTTGTCTTTGAATACCTTCATCTTCACACAACTTGTTAAACTCACAAGATGTGAATTCACCCCCTCTGTCACTTCTCAGGCATTTTACTTTAATACCACTCTGTAGCCTACTACATTTGTCCTTATATCAACCAACAATTTCTCATTTCCAGTCATGTGGTTGCTGCAACCACTGACAACATACCATTTGCCATTGACAACAGATTCAGAGATACTGCTATTTGCATAGAACAAGTTTCCTGTCACCTCTATTTGATTAGCACTATTTGCCTTTTGAACTGATTTGCCTGTAGTGCACTCTCAAGCCCAGTGTCCAAACCTTTCACAGTTATAGCATTTAGGCTTTCCCTTATACCTACACTCACCAAAGTGGAATTTAGAACATACCTTGCACTGTGGTTTTGTGACTGCCTGATCCATTAACTGTGCATTTTGTGCAGGACTAGCATGAAATTTCTGCTGGAACTTGGGTTTTGAATCCCATTTCTTGCCCTTAGAATTCCAATTCTTCTGGAATTGAGATGGACCAGATTAAGCTCCACTTCTATTTTGTCCCTTTGGACTCACTAGAGAGATGTAAATGCCTTCCCAGTAGTATCAACAGTATGCAAATCAAACCGTTCTTGGCTTTTTAAGATTGCAATTACCTCCTGCAATTCTACAGTCTCCAAACATTTTGTATTTTCTATAACCAAACAGATAGGATCATATGGTTTACTTAGACTAATCAGAACCTTTTGCACAAGTCTTTCATTAGAAAGAGATTCACCGAATGTTTTCATCTGATTAATCAATTCATTCAGCCTTGTAAGATAACCAGATAGAGATTCATCATGTCGCATCCTAGCATATTCAAATTCTCGTCTAAGATTTTGAAGTTTTACCGATCTAACCTGATCACAACCGTGGTATTCTCCATACAACAGATCCCATGCCATCTTAGCTGAATCGGCATTGGCAATCCAAGGGAAGATCTGGTCAGAGACTGCATTTTGTATGATTCCTAGAGCCTTCGCATCCTTCATGAACACAACATTCATTTCTTCATCGACTGCATCTTCCGATGACTCTTCAGTTTCCTTCTTCTTCTTCTTCGAATCGGGAGTTGTAATCCCCTTTTCTACCAGATTCCATAACCCAAGAGATTTGAAAACCGTAACCATCTTAATTCTCCAGAACTCATAGTTCTCACCGGTGAAAATGGGAGTTCTCACCTCCGAGCTTCTAGATCCAGACATCTTTGGCCTGAATGATAATGAAAATCCGGCGACCTTCATCGAGCTTCGAGTGAGCTTCGATTTAGCTCAGTGACCTCACAGATTCACACCCATACTTAGTTGATCCAACCTAGCTCTGATCCATGTTAGTGTCAAGTATTTTGCTAAGTTATGCAGGATAACAATAAGAAAAAGGATTGAGGAATGCGAAAGTTCTTCTTCTTTGCTAAAGTTGCAGAGAGAAAAAGTATTTCTTATATTTCAAATGCGCACGCACACAAGCACTCTTTTACAACCGTTTTGCCTTAAGCTGGATCCAAAAACAACACATTTGATCTCAGCCACACATCTAGCTAACTTTTAGGATCACTACACATGGCTAATTTAGCCTTACACATTTGAGCCTTACACTTGTCATTTTGAAGACTAAGTATATACACAATTAACATTAAAGGACTTCTTATTTACTCATCAGCTCATTACTTACAATTCTACAAGTTCTTATACACACTGTTTGTTCTAACTGAGAGGGCTAATGCCCTGTGTTTTGGCATTTGTAGGTTCTTTCAAGCGATACTGTTTTCTCTGTTCCAATGAGCGAAACATATGGTCTTCTTGGGGTTGACGGAAAAGATATAGTTACACTGGAGAAATATTTGCAGGACTACTTTACCAACATATTGAAGAAATTGAAAGATATCAAAGCACAATCAAAGCAATCTGATATTTACTTCTGATACAAAGAGTATTGTATAATTGTAAATGAAGCGATGTATGTATCGACAAGTCCGATGATACCTATTAACTCATGCAGAGGTATTACACTTCAATTGGGTACTCGTAGTTTTCTATAGCATCTCCCTAGAAAAATTTTGGAGCAATGCTTTCAACTTTCTGTGTTCATAAGATCTGTTGCCTACTTTTTATGAACATCCATTTCTGTTGATACTATCCCGTGAAAAATTGCGGTGATATTCAAGATGTTTACTTTTCTTCTTGGCCAAGTTAAATACAAATGCCACTACTTGCGCTGCTGTTATTGCCTCCTATATATGTTCATAGATTGCAACTTTCAAGCCCCAATGAAATATATGCAAGGCCCCATTTTTTCTTTTGTTTTTGATAAATATCACACAATAGCCCAAGAACCACGACCAAGATTTTATGGGTTCCAACTGAAGCTGCAACAGTTGAAAATAGAACATAGTGTGGAACTCAACTCACACATCCTTCGGTGTTTTTTTCCTTTCCCTCCCAAATATGCAAAGGGAAATGATTTTTGCATTCTATTTTTCTCATCTAACACTTCGCTCTGCTTTTCTAGTCTTTAGATTGAACAAAAGCATAATCAAGAGATAAAAATAAAGATAAGAGTCCATAAGAAGAAAACAGGATTGCGGAAATTATTTTCCATATGCAAGTAGTTATTTTGGCTGCAAGTGTTTGGGACATTGTGGATCGGAGAAAAAGTAACCAAAAGTGAAATAATGGCAAAATTTGAGGGAACTGAGAAAAGTCCCTGGTGAAGATTTGAGCCTAGGGTTGACTGTTTTACTGATTTTTACCCTGCTACTTCTATCTCTATCAAATTATCAGATGATAGGAGGAGGGTGTGAAGGTAGGCTAAAAGTAGTGTGGGGCGGGTGGGGGTGGGGGGCGCAATCTAAATCATCCTTGTATTATCAAATTTACTTTTCATAGGAGGGGATTTGTATTTGCCTCCTCAATTTGTCTAGTTGGTTGGTCAAATGAGTTGCCTTTTGTTACATGCAACATGTGTTTTTTCCCAACCTAGTTGCCCCTACCCTAGTACTCACAACATTTAATTTTAAAGACAAAGATCATTTCGTTCGGGGCAAAAAAGATTTAGTTCAAGTTTTATGAACGACAGGGGTTCAAAATTAAAACAAATGAGATTTTAGTTTTAAGCCATCAAAAGTAAGGAAGATGAAGATCTTATTATACTGTATTATGAATAACTATTTGCAATGTGTTTGTAGTAAATCATGCACTATTTCAATTCCTCCCTCCTCAGTATGGCTTGTATAAAAAGAGGAAATCCTTATAGTTATTTTCTCAACATCCCATTTCATACATAGCAGACAATGGTTGAAACAATGTTCCATATAAGTATAACTTCATTTCAAAGTGAGTGTAGCTTAAGTTGTTAAGAACATTTACACACGTTCCTAAAGTCCTGTGTTCAAATCCTCATCCTTCAATATTCCTTGTAAAAAAAAAAATATATATATATATATATATATCTTTTAGTCATTATCTCAAAATCCCATTTCATAGATGAACATACAATGATTGAAACAGTGCTGCATGGAAGTATATACAGCTCCCTTCTCTCTAGTTGCTGCAAAACAATCTTCAAATTCTGTAAGTTTTTGGAGCTGACAGAAGTGGGTTTCTTTCATGTGGGTGCCACTGGGAGGCAATTCATTAGTATAAATTATGGATCGAGAAAAAAGATGATTAGGGTTTTTTCTTGTGCGAAGTGGATAGCAGATTGGTGGAATATCCGAATATGTCATGTGTGAGAGCTGTAGGGTTTTAGCTGGCTTGGAGGGACCAATCATAAATCCATCAAAGCACCAACTTTTGAAAGGCTACCATCACCTCATCACCCACCATCATTTCCTCAATGGTCCAAAAGACAAAATGTACCTGTGTCAGTGCACTGTGGAATTTAATTTTTCTTTCCTATATGTGAGAAAGTTAATGGTGTTTGAATTATTTTCTAATAATTTTAATAATTTTTTTCTGCTTCTGGGGTTTTGTTTTCTAACTGGTGTTGTTTTCAGACAAGAATTGTCTGCCCTCTTATTTTCGATGTTTTTACGTACCCTCTTGTTTTTTATGATCACGGTTAAGTCACGTCAACATTTTATATTGTTTTTTTATAGAGATAATAAGACAAAAATAAATAGTAATATAAAATGTTGACGTAGTTTAACTGTGACCACGTAAATAGAAGAGCACGGAAGAACACCAGAAGTGAAAGGGCATTTCGTTGTTTTCATCTTCTTTTTTGCTTTGCATTGCATGTGAGCGTGCGTGCTCGTGTCCTTTTGAGCTTCCCTCTTTTTTTTTTTTTTTTTTTTTTTTTTTTTTTTGAGTTTTTCATCTCAGCCTACTAGTCAAAGAACTAAGGATAAAGGGCAATAAGACTTTTTTCAGTTAGACAACCTATGTAATGAGTGTGATATAGTCGTACGATTTAGCCAATTGATTTTTTTTTTTTTTTTACCACCTTAAATATGTATCGGTGACAACCTCTCATACCATTGAGAGAAACAAATAAAAAACCAATATATAGATATAAATGTTTTTGCATTTCAAAAAAATCATCATGAAATCGAAAAAATCAAAATTTTTGAAAGCCACAAAACAATTTTCTATTTATATATGGTTCTTGTGTCATATTCTCTAAATGATCGCACTCACTTTTCTTAGTCACTTTCCTTCTTATCAATACAATTATGAACTATGAGTAGAATTTACACACACATATTTTGTTTTTGTTTCACTTCTTACCATTTCGGTCTTAGCTATGGTAATCAAATCTCAAGTGGTATATATAAAGCAAAGGACAAGTACAATTATAGAGTTGGGTCATTTTCTTTAGGCTGTGTTTTCCTTATGATCTCTTTTCTCTTTTGGAGTTTTAGAGCGAATAACACTAGCATGGGACTCATTCCCTGCTCCATATTGTTGTCTGCTTTTGTCCATTGACATGCAGGTCCAGAAATCTCAAGAATGATTCTTACAACAATTTGAATACAGTAATGTTTGGAATTTATTAGGTATATTCAGGAAGTTAATTAGAGATTTGATTTGATTTGTTTTTGTATTGGAGTATTTTTGGCATTACGCAATAGGGTTTCTTTTGTACAAGCGATATTTCACTCTAATCTAATTTGAGAAAAAATATTTCAAAATCAAAGGCATAAGAGCATCTTCAATGGGAGTCCCTATTTAGGGACTCTCACCACCACCTTTGAGTACTCATTTAAAAACTTAAAGAGAATCTTTGTCTTTAAAGGAATATTGTCTCCAATGGGAAAATCCTTATAGTAGAATCCCTAAATTTAAGGTTTTTATGATTTTATGTGATAATTTGATTAGGTGCACATTTTATGTTTATGTTAAACTTTTTTTTGAATTAATTTAACATTACGTTCTTGTAAAATATTTTTGTGAACATTTTAACTAAAAAAACATTCAAATTCTAATACCAAATTTTTCTTCACAAAAACATAATTAGAATTGCTTCATTATTAGGTTATGCCCTTGCAAATTGATTAGGTACGTAGTTGGGCACATAATGAAAAAAGAGAGAACCAAAAAAAAAAAAAAAAAAAAAAAAAAACTAAGGTTCATATATTGTAATGTGCTAACCTCGTTCTTTTTATTTTATTTTATTTTTATTTTTTTAATAATTAAACTAGGTCAATGGTGAAAATATAAGGAATAATTAGGGACACGAAAAGATGGCATTAGCTTACTATTAATTAAAAGATACATTGATTCAATACCTAATGAAGAAAACATTAATTTAATACTTAGTTTAAATAATTTGATTCTAGTAAATAAATAATTTTATGTTTCAGCTTAGATTAATAGTCATTTCATTTTCTACTGTAGACATTTAAATATTTTCTAAACCATAGATGATATATTTTAACCTAAAACGTTTTTGAGTAAAAATGATATCTACCCTAAGATCCAAAATTTCCCTTTCTTTATGCAAAAATCCTTTTGGAGTTCATGCTGCACAGCAACTCTCATTTGGGTGGGCTAGCTTTGCCACTTAAATTGTCCAAAGGTCCACTATTAGTTCCTATATATGGGTGCATGCACCAAGTATCCGGTGAGTTCCTATATTTATACGGACTCACTTTCCGATTCATTTATAAGGACTCACTTTTCGACTCATTGGAGAGTCATTTTGTCGTTATATTAGTTTTATACTCATTTTATACAGTAGTTGTCCTTGTTTAGGGTCCATTAGAGATGCTCTAAGAGATAGCACAATCCTTTAACCAATACGACTACACTCACGTCTACAAGTTTCTTTCATTTCGGGTAAAATTAGCTGGTTGAGCATGTGATGAAGGTCAAATTAACTAGTTTGCTTTTACTTCAGTTCATTATTTGTATGATTGTGATGCGGTGAATCAGAAATGGTCCCATTGCCTTCTTTTATTTGATGTGTCTAAGGGGTCCAGCCAAGCCCAATGAGTGTGCCCCTTTACAACGAGACCCACATTTTAAGTGCAGTAGGTACCAGTAGTGGCATGAAAATTATCATCCCCTCCGGCACATCCTCTTAGTAGTTACATGTAATCTGGGGATTTGATTCTACAGTTTCTGATAAAATTAGCTTTCCCGTATTCCTATAAGAACATTATGATTCATAGTTCCTCACTATATATGCGTGCTTTTTGGAAGAAATTAAAGGAGATCCTCAATCAGAAACCCGCTGCACAAAGTTACCAAAACTTTAGGCTTTAAAGATGGTTAGGGCAGTGTGTATATTCTCACATGATCCTTTATTTGACTTCAAAGACTGTTGTTTTTAATTATTAATTTTAACACTTAACCCCAGTTCAAAGCATTAGACCAAATTGTCTCAGTATTATATGTGATCTCAACACTACTCGAATTCTCATTATTACTTCTAATAAACAACCTAATCAAATGCATAAATATTTTCTTAAAAACATAAAAAGAATTGCAACACATGTGTCAAACTAAAATTTTTAAGTAACGAGGGATAGTTTCTTCTAGTAGAAACTTAGTATTTGTGAAATGATTATACAAACATGTATCATGACTTGAAATAATAATTTATAAATGTGATAGGCCCGGTTTCAAAACTACGCAGCACTAAGTGAAACAAGTGGTTTAGCATAATATTTGATTTCCAGAGATCTTATATCTTCAATCCCAACCATTAATTTTCTGCATTGCTCAATGCTATGTACTATTGAAAAAAAATACAAAAGTGACATACACAATCTTCTTGGTTCCTACTTCTTAGAAGAGTTTCTCTTTTAGTTTGGGCAAAAAACATTTATATACCAACGGTGATTAAAGAAAAGAGAAGACCTTAAAAGTGACAATGGCCTAACATTCTTTTTTTAACTAGATTTCATGGCAGTTTGCCCCCATCCACGACTTGAATGTGAGGGATTTCAGAGTTCACAGAGATTTACAGAGAGAAAAGTGAAAGTGATTGTTGACTCTCCCTCCCTCTCTCTCTCTCTCTCTCAGCTGAGTGACTTTTTCTCGAATAAACAGATGGCCTTCACTTGATTTTAACTTGAACGAAGAAGACATAATGATAATACTTTGTCATGTGGTTACAACCCAGACCGAGGGCAGTGCACTACCTCTGTAAAACTGTATATACACACACACATATGTATGGACAGATAGCCCACTGAAATATTGAAGGGTTTTGTGGGAAAGGGTCCCAAATGTCAACCAAGATAGAATTTGCTAGTTTCAAAACAATCTTCTAATTGGCCAACTTTGTTAACTAGTTTGCAATGTTGTTTTGACTCCAGGTACAAAAATTCTAGGGTTTGCAAACGTTTTTAACTAAGAGGATGTTAAACAGAATATGTTAGGGTTTATACCAATCAACTTTGTTCTTATATACCTATCTATTTTGAAAAAGATTAAAAATAATTTGACAAATAAGAAATTCCATCTCTTCTTCCATCTCTTCCTCTTTGTCCCTCTTCTGCTTTCTCTTTTTCCTTATGGCCATGCATGGTCGTGTTTAAGCTTAAGAAAGAGTTCAAAATTATTAATTCAGATTATCAATCTCACAGGCAAGTTTCTAAAAGACGTTAGGCGCTAGTCGAGCGGCGGACTAGGCGGGGTCTAGGTGAGCGCCTAGGCGGACTAGGCAGATTTAAGTAAATCCATTATATTTCGTGTAAATAAATGTCTGTTTATACTTAAAATATATATAATTTCATCATAAACTACAAAATAGAATGACATATGTATTATGAAGTATTGGAACATAATGAAAACATGGGAAACAATCATATAGTGTGTGCTCATTTAAGTATTCAACAAGTCTCTTACAATTTATTGAAAAAAAATTAAATGCAAATTGAAAGTTATCTATTTTCTGTCTAAGTGAGTCGCAACCTAGTCAGGTCTAGGCAGGTGCTTAGGCAGTCTAGACGGGCGCTTTAGCTAGTCTAGGCGCCCTTTCTTAATTTCAAACGTCTAGGCATTAATCGGGACCGTGACTCGCTGCCTAGCGCCTAGGCGGGGATTTTTAGAACAATGCTTACAAGTTAACGATGTTAGAGTGGACTAAACGCACAATAGACTAGCACTAATGTGGTTCAAATTCGCCTTTGGCGAGAATTGAATCTAAGATCTCTTACTTACCAGTAAAGAGAAATACCATTAAACTATAGTATTAAATGACAAAAAAAAAGTACCGCTAAACTATAGTATTAAGTGACAAAAAAGATGAGCACACTTTTAAATACGATCTAAGTGCTGAAACGTACCTGTGATGGGGTTCATGGGGTCAGATATCTGACCGTTGTAAGCAATATATATATATATTTTTTTTTTTTTGGGAACCCTAATTTACTCTGCTAGTACCAACTTTTTTTCCATGTTCGTGGCACGTGGTATGTACAACAAGTATACCACAAAATTTTAGTGGAGCTTGGAGTACTCGAATTGGAGACAGAACCATTTTCAAATAAAAACTATATACACGCGCGCACACGTAAAGGGATTCTTATTTTATTTTATTTTTTTTAAATAGGGATTAGTTATGGGATCTACTTCACATCAAATTTTAACGATTCGAATTATTTATTTTGTTAGTCTCGATTCATAGATCATCATTTCAAAAATTTAATTCAATCCGAAATCATTTGCCTATTTAATTATCAAGATCAAATTTCATTGTTTCTTATATAATAAAGTATTCGTTTATTTCTTTGAATCCAATTAGATATTTTAAATATTTTTTATTTGGCTAATATTTTACAAGGATTATCTTTGAGGTATAACTTGAAAAATGAACGGTTTGGATCGTTAAAATTTGATGTGGTGTGAATCCCATAACTAATTTCTATTTTCATATAAAAATGAAGATTTTTTTCCTTAAAAACTTCCTCTCTCTCTCTCTATATATATATATGAATAAAATATGACTCCATAACTATATATATTATATAACATTATGAGAATTGGATTGTCATGATTGTTAGAGAATTAATTATCATGCCAGTTGATTATTGTCTAAATCATTAAAAAAAAAAAGAAAAAAAAATCATCACTTATCAAAGGTGCACTCATGAGATTTGGTACTTTGTAACTAAGCATGTATGAGACTAAAGGACAAAATGCATGTAAGTGTTAGTAAGTACCAACCCTTTTTCTTATATGTTTGTCACATGCAATCTACAGATGAGTGAGTAATAAGGCAATCTGGTGGTAGCACATTGGATTCTTTTGTGCTTATGATTCTCTTTTAGTGCAGAGAGAGAGAGAGAGAGAAAATAGAGAGGACTGTGTGGCTAGAATCTTAATCAGAAGTTGGAACCAAAACATGCATGAGATGTAAGTAATAGCATCACGAGCCTTGTTCCTGCCAAATGTCTTCTTAGTCTTATGGAGGAGTTTATGTCACAACCCAATCCGAGCTTCACCACGTTCCTGGTTCGACTCCGCCGTAGCATAATATTGTCTGCTTTAGGCCCCGATCACGTCCTCACGGTTTTGTTTCTAGGAACTCATACGAGAACTTCCCAGTGAGTCACCCATCCTAGGATTGCTCTCGCCCGAACTCGCTTAAATTCGGAATTCCAATGGAACCCGAAGCCAGTGAACTTCCGAAATGTCTCGTGCTATATAGAAGTTGGCATGTATATATAAGACATATCACTCCTTCTCTGTTGGTCGATGTGGGATGTTACAGTTTAGTTAGGATAAAAAAATTTGCATGCATCGAGTTGCATATAAAATTAATTTTCTTAGGTTCTCTCATCATGTGAGTGATCTTAAATGTGAACTTTTAAAACATAATATTTATAAAAAAAAAAAAATACAAAAGTAGGTATCACACATACGCTCCCAATCCACAGGAAAATTACGTACAACTGAAGCATCATTGTGACGTGGGGATTAATGGATCTCATCCAAATCATCAGTAATCAAATCTTAATTAGTCGGTAGGTCTATGATGCCCATACTTGCTATGAAAATGGGTTGTTACCTAATTAGCATACACTATAATGATTAAGTCATCGAAAATTTTTTGCGTCTCTAAATTTATAGTGCACAAATCTAAGTCAGTGCCCAATAGTATAGTGGTGCATCCAGTTTCGTACACATAACCAAGAAGATGACTGCTTAGTGTCACGACTCCAATAAATTTACTATAAATATGGCCATTACATTGTTATTCAAGGTAAGTTCGAGGATGTTTTTGCAAATGTGCTTCTGCATTTCAACTTAGGAATGTCTTACATATCCAGATTAATAATCTATTGCCAAATTAACGACCATATATATGTAATGGATGCTGGCTCCAGCAAACACATTCCCTGAAAGCGGCCAATCAGGCTCTCTTTCTTGCAATTCAAGGTTCACCACTTATGTCTATGTGCATTTTTTTTTACTATGCATGAAGAAGAAATTTGTATTAGCTTCAACTTTCGGTGCTTCATTCAAGCAAAGAGACATAATTTCACTAGTGGTGACATTACTTTTGATCTGGTCCGTAAACTCGCAAGATCTATATAGTAATCTAGGCATTGCAATTTGGCCAATAAAAATCGACACATTTTTAAGCAGCCTAATTATAGGACGATCATGGTGATAAGGTAGGGAAGATGGGTGAGTAAATCTAATATGTATCCAAAACCCATAACCGAAAGAAAACACTCAAGTCAAAAACATCACCACCTGCATGAAGTTTTATTCGTTTTTACCGGTTGTATGAAAATATATATCGATCTCTCTTGTTATATAATTTAGCACTTTATGACCGAAAAAAGAGAGTTTTTAAGAGCATCTCCAAAATAGACAGTCAAATTCAAAGCATTAAATTTCAATTTGATGGCTAATTTGGCAATTTTACATATTGTCAATATTTTCTTTCCACCTGATATGCCAAAATTTATTGCTTTATGTTTTTTTTTTGAACAAAAATAATAAAAGTTGGATTGTTGTTGGTTTAAAAATAAGAATATAATACTTAAATATGCTAGCATTTAAAGTAAGTCAAATAGAATGCCTTTGGAAATAGCAAAATCATATTTGAAAGCAGCTTCAAATTTGACTGACATCTCTTTGTTCATGTCAGCATAGCCTTCTTTTTATGTCAGTTTTGACATCTCAGTTGTAGTAAATGGTACACTACTACAAAAGGGCCTTATTGTGTCTGTGGGTGGTGTCACTTTTATACAACATAGTGGCAGATAAGACATTCTGAAACTCACTTAATATGGTGTCGGAGTTACTGTCGGTTATTACCGACATAAACTATTAATGTCGCTTATAACTGACATTGATTTTAATATTTTTAATACTGATGTCGCATTAAAAAAAACCGTGTCACTTTTAACCAACATAACGTTAGCGTTGGTTAAAAGACAACTGGTGTCACTTCTGGCCAACACTAATGATAGTTTTTAAATATTGTCAAAGCCAGTGTCAGTTGTAGCTAACATAGGTTTTAATTTTTATTAAAAATTTTGAAACCCAGTGTTGGTTGTAACCAACATAATGTTAGCATCGGTTAAAAGAAATATTTTCAAAGCCGACATTGGTTGTAGCCGACATGGGTTTTAATTTTTAAAAATATTTTGAATTATTAACCTGCAAATTCTGCAAGCAGCAAACTAAATCAGCAGTGTTTGCCTTACCTTTCAAATGCATCTCTACATCTTCCTGTCAAAGTATTCCACGGTCAAAGAATGCGAAATTGAAGAGACCAAAAATTATCCAAAGCAAGCAACTAAAAGTTTCACCCAAATATATAAATTTCTGATCTAGATATTTCATATTAGATGAATCCTAGATAAACGTCACTCAACAACCGTTATTAGAAGAAACCAACAAAGCCAAAATAACCCTGAATTCATGCTAAAACAAACCCAAAATAACCCTGATTCTGAATTTTCGACTTACGATGCGAAACCAACAAAGAGAAAGAAGAAAGCGAGAAACAAAGAAAGAGAGGCTAGGCTGCCGTACCATGCAAGGGTCAAGCTCAAAGAGGTCAGCAGTGTAAGCCTTCCTCTGGCTGTCCCACGCTTATCTTCTCTGGCTTATTCCCGAAGATGAAATATCTACCAATTCCAACGGCAAGCACCGCCATTGTTAATTCTCACAAATTACGGACAAACATACACAGAAACAATACGAAGTTGCAAGAAACAGGAAATGAACAGTACCGATTCCGATGTAGATTTGAGTATCGTCCCACTTCTCGGCGTCGACTCCTCCGCCGCAGTACAATTCGCACACCTTCAAAATGCAGAGATTGATATTTCTAGGGCGGAGACGGACCGTGGCGTAAGGGTGGACGAAGATTCTGGTGAGTGCAGCTTTTGCGAACTCGTAGAGTCGGTGGTGAGTCGATGGCATTGGTCGGATAATTTGAAATATTAGATGGGAAATCTCCCACTTGTTTTGCACGAGGAAATGGATGGAAAAGACGTAAGTGTTAGACTTAGTGTCGGTTTTAACTGACGTTGTCATTTTTTAATTTGACGCGAGTTTCATTAAACCGACAATACCTGAATTTCAAAATATGTGACAGAAGCTGGTGTCGGTTCAGACCAACACAAACATTAATTTAAACCGACGCCGTGCTTTTCAATAGAGATTGTCAAAAAGTTGACTGGTTCATTTAACTCGACGTGAATATCAGTAAAGTGTGTCAGGTTGGCGTCGTTTTTAACCGACACCATGTACATTTAATTCTACACCAATGACTTTTAATTCGACGTCAGTCAATCAATGTCGGTTTAAACTGACGCCAACTAATTACCCATATTCAAACCCCTCTCTTTCCCATTTCATCCGTACTTTCATTTCTCCCCAAATTTCAGTCTTTCTTCTTCTCCTTCCCCACTTCATCCTTGCGTCCCTTTCTTCCTCCTTTTCAGTTTTTACTCTTCTCCTTCCCCATTTGCTATGGATCACCATTTTGAAGATCAACATTATGAGGAACTCCAATTCGAAGAGGAAGAGCTCGAAGGTGGTTCATTTTTAAATTATTAGGATTATTAATTTTAGTTTTTGTTTTGTATTCTAACTAGTTTTATGCTGAAATTGAAAATTTATTTTTGTTTCTTGGTTTTAATTGTTTTTTATGTATTTTTAAGGATCAACTCAACGGATACGCGGACCCTCAATTCCAAATTGGAAAGAACAACCTTGTTCATTTGATTCGTCTAGAAAATGCATTCATGATAATTCTAGTGTGTTTTCGAAACATGTAGTGGCAGAGGTTAGAGATTACAGAAATATTCCGATGGTGGCATACTGGAATAAAGAAAAAACAAAGGTAAACATTTCATGATTTATTTTATTATACCTTGAAATTTGTCTAATAAATTTTTTTTTTCAGGAGATTGCGGCAAAAAATAAGCATAATCGGCAGTTGAAAACTATGAACCACACAGTCGGTTCAAAATCTTTTGCAAGAGTTCAGGAATAATTTGTATGTGTTGTACATTTTTAAGAATTGTAGTTAATTTTAAATTTAATGTATAGTTGGTAGAAATTTTATTTTTAATATGAAGTTTACTTTAAATTGTTTGTTTTTTATTGACATATGGTGGGAATTATTTTTATATAATTTTTTAAATTATTATTAATTAAAAATTGACATAGATTTTTTTTTATTAATATATTTGGGGTCGCTTATGGACGAGATCATAATAATTATTTTATGTATCTAGATGTTATGTAATGTCAGTTAGGACCGACAATGGGTTTGATATTTTAATTCTTTAGTTGTTGCTTGACATTGGTTAGGACCGGCATCATGTCAAAATTCAACGTCGCTTCTAACCGACGTAAGTTTAGATGTCACTTTTAACCGACGTTGTTGTTCTTTTTTATTTTATATTACTTTGCTTCTTGGTGGCGGATTAAGGGGACTAACCGAAGTCAATACCCTTTTCGTGACACTAGCAACGACGTCGGTTCTCCTATCCAACATTGCACAATTTGATGTCAGATTTTTACCAAAAATTTGATAGTAATTGGGGTTTCTTGTCGGTTTTTCCACTACCAGTGATAACTTGTTAGTAGTGTATCATTTATCATTGTTATATGTCTATGTGATATTTTTGACATCTCTTTTAGAAATGGTCTAAGAGAGTTATAGCCGATGACAGTAAAGAAACACTCCCGTTGTGAAAAGGTTGGATGTTAAAAACGGTCGGGATTGTGGGTTTTGGTGTGATGGCTGATCACAAGGTTTTTGTTTTGGGGTCAAGTGATTTTGGAGTTTTCTGATATAGTTTGTTGGGTGAGGTGAAGTTCAGATACGGCAATTGGCAAAGCTTGCAAACGGTCAGATCTCATTAAGAATCGTAACTTGGATGACTGGACTGGACTGTTAAATAAAAGCAAACCCTAGGTACGTAATGCTATGAAACATTGCGTAAGTGAAAACGACATGGTATTATGGCGCAAGTAAGTGAAAACGACATAGTAATGCTACAATGTGGCGTTGTTAATTCTTGGTTGGTACAATTCTGCAATGGTGGCCTTTGACCCCTCTCTGTTATTTTTGTGTTGGTGGTGGGAACTAACTGACTAGGGTAATTGGGGACCAAGGAAATTAACCCCAAAAGACACATCTGGAACATACCATCAGGGGGGAATTAAGTATGTCAGAACAATCGGGTATATTTGTATGCTAATCCCTTCTCATATCTCTTTAGAAGAATGCTACAGTTAATCATTTATATAGCTACACATACGCAAGAATAAATTAAAATTGTTGATTCATTGTGAATTTTACGTAAATCAATATTCAGGAATTGTTAGCGCGTGTGTACTACGTGCTCTCTCACCCACTTCACATGCATGCATGTTTGCTGCACAAACACATGACCGGACAATTCGTCGATGTAAGAAAAACTCAATGGTAAACGATGATTTCCAAAGACATGGGCCTGGTTTGGTACTGAGGTGATTCTGAAAAAAGCTGGTATCAAAAAAAGCTGGGTTCTGTTTTTGTGTTTGGTAAACATTCAGCTTCAGCTTTTTTTCACAGTTTTGGGTGAAAAAAAGCCAAAAACAAGAAGCTGCAAAACCCAGCTTTGAAAAACTGGCTTTTTTTCACATCTGTTTTACATAAAAGTTTACTAAACACTATAACACTGTTTTTTTTTTTTCAAAAGCACTTTTACAAAAAAGTTTACCAAACACTCTGCTGCTTTATTTCACAGCTGCTTATTCTCACAGCACAGCAGAAGCGGCTTTTTTTTAAAGCACAGCAATACCAAACCAGCTCATGGTCTAGTTAGTCTTCTGTCCTCATAATCCTGCTTCTTGGCCTAGCTAGCTAGCTAACCAAAAAACATTTAAATAACAAAAATATTGTTACATACTTAGTGGTCCATTAGCAGCAAGATTATTACTTTAATTAATATTAGGTGTTCGATCGAATCGAATATGAACAAAGTGGGGATGGGAAAGTTAGGTGCTGAAATTAAATTAAATACTTGCTGCATGCATGAACATGTAGACCACAGTCCCCACATAGGCACTTTGGTAGTAAAGCCAAGCTCTTCATTAATCTTTTGTCTAGATTTGAGTTTTCGAGCTCATTATTCTCAATCAGCTAGTCACCAAATAAATAATAACAATACATTTACAATCTAACAACTTAACGTACAAAATTTGTTAAAATATAAAGATTGTACTATTGAAGAAGGAAAAAGTGAGATGCATTTTTCTTGGTCCCTGTTCCTTTACTAAGCGTATAGCTAATCATTCTTTCCCAATTTCTAATAAGCAAATGTAATATTTGTAGATGGATGATGGTGCACATATTGTACTCCCAATTTTTGAATATAATGGATCTTGTTAGATGGATGATGGTGCACTATTCAACAACTTTTGAATATGATGGATGATGCTGCACTATTCAACAACTTTTGAATATGATGGATGATGGTGCACTCATATATGTTACAATCTAACAACTTAACGTACAAAATTTGTTAAAATATAAAGATTGTACTATTGAAGAAGGAAAAAGTGAGATGCATTTTTCTTGGTCCCTGTTCCTTTACTAAGCGTATAGCTAATCATTCTTTCCCAATTTCTAATAAGCAAATGTAATATTTGTAGATGGATGATGGTGCACATATTGTACTCCCAATCCCTTCTCTACCCTATACATTGTCTCAGTTTCGTTGCAGTACTTTTAACTTTTGAAAACTTGAAGAAGAAAAAAAGAATGCAATAGAAGCAATAGATAAACCACCATAAAAGTTGCAACGAGCCTTGCTAGCTCAAACAAATTGCTCTAATTTTCAAAAGGCTTTACGTTCAACAACTTTTGAATATAATGGATCTTGTTATAAATAGTAAGATGTTAGAAAGATAACTTTTGTTAGTGACAAGAGCAAAGTAGGTGTAAAATATCACACTATAACTATAACACAAGAGAATGATAGATAAAAGAGGGAGGGAGAGATGTTGATGTTATTGATCTTTTCTTTTCGCAGTGTATTTTGATAGCAAATGGAGCGCTCTATTTATAGAGCAATTCCAAACAAACATAATAATTACATCTTGAAAAACATAGCACACACTTTTTGAAAGTATCACACAAATACAATCATCATTATTTTCCCAAGTCCACATTACTATGTGGGCATTCATTCATCCACTAATATTTACAACACTTCCCCTTGGATGCCCACATATCAACATCAGTTGTTTCGTTAAAACCTTGCTCGAAAAAACTTCGTGGGAAAAAACCATAGCGAAGGAAAGAGTATAACTTTACCTGGATTGTTGATATAGTGTTAAGTATGCTCATGTTGCCTCGTTAACACCTTGGTAAGAAAAACCCAGTGGGAAAAATCCTAATTGAAGGAAAAAGAGTACAGCATGCATGTATTATGGATGCGCCTCCTGAATTGTATATTCCCCTGATTCCGCATGCTTTAAGTTTAATTGATTGGTAAGTCGACATAATTCGATACTCTGCACTAACTTCTGAAACGTGCACTTTGGTAGGGATTTGGTGAACAAGTCTGCCAGATTTTCATTGGAGCGGATTTGTCTGACTTCAATAACTTTAGTCTTATAAAGCTCATGTGCATTGAAAAACTTTGGAGATATGTGTTTAGTCTGATCGCCCTTGATGATTCCTTCATTTGGGCAACAAAGGCTGCATTATCTTCATGGATGATAGTTGGAGTGTCTGTCCTTGAAGGTAGACCACATGAATTCCAAATATGATGGATCATTGATCTTAATCAAGAACATTCACAACTTACTTCATGTAAAGCAAGTATTTCTGATAGATTTGAAGATGTAACAACTAATGTTTGCTTCGTTGAGCACCATGAGATTGATGTATCTCCATTAATGAACACATATCCAGTTTGTGAGCGGGCTTTATGCGAATCAGAGAGAAGACCAACATTTGCATATCCAACAAGGATCTAGTCATTTGTGGATTTCTCTTAGAATAAGAGACCTATTTATGTTATCCCACGAAGGTATTGCAAAACATCTTTGACTCATTTCCAATGACGAATTGTTGGAGCAGAGCTATACCTTGCTAACAAGTTGACTGAAAAAGTTATATCAGGTCTTGTACATTGTGCTAAATACAATAAAGCACCTATTGCACTCATATATGTTACTTCTGGATCAAGGACCATTTCATCATCTTCTTTTGGATGGAATGAATCCTTCTTAATGTCCAAATAACGAATAGCCATTGGCGCGCTGAGTGGATGAGCTTTGTCCATGCCAAATCATTTCAGGATTTTTTCAATATAAGCTGATTGGTGGACCAAAATTCCACTAGCACAATGCTCGATCTGCAGGCCAAGACAATATTTTGTTTTTCCAAGGTCTTTCATTGCAAATTCGCTTTTCAGATATTCAATATTTTATTGAGCTCTTCAGGAGTTCCAACTAGGTTCATGTCATCGACATATACTGCCATTATAGCAAATCTAGAATTGAATTTCTTAAGGAATACACAGGGGTAAATGACATTGTTGGTATATCCTTCTTTGATCAAATACTCACTGAGACGATTATACCACATTCGTCCAAATTGTTTCAGCCCATACAATGATCACCTTAATTTGATTGAGAGCATACCTCATGATTTGTTATTTGCTTCAGGCAACTTAAGTCCTTCTGGGACCTTCATGTATATGTCAATATCTAATTCTCCATATAGATACGCGGTGATGACATCCATAAGTCGCATGTCAAGTTTTTCTGAAACCACTAAACTTATTAAGTAACATAACGTAATTGCGTCCATTATAAGAGAGTACGTATCCTTATAATCAATTCCAGGTCTTTGTGAAAAGCCTTGTGCAACGAGTCTTGCTTTATATCTCACAATCTCGTTTTTCTCATTGCGCTTTCTTGTGAATACCTATTTGTAACCCACGAGATTTACATCCAGTGGAGTTTGGACTACTGGTCCAAAAACACTTCGCTTTTCTAAGGAATTTAATTCTGTTTGGATTGCATCTTTCCACTTAGGCCAATCTTGTCTCTGTTTGCATTCATCAACAGAGTAGGGCTCACTATCATCACTTAATATGATTTCAGTGGCTACTACGAATGCGAATATGTCATTAATGATTATTTCATTTCGATCCCACAATTCATTAGTACAAGCATAATTTATGGAGATTTCTTTGCTTTCATGTACCTTTGTCTCTTCAGGGACATGTGTATCATCATGGACATTTTCTTTTTTCAGGATCATGAATTGTGGATCTGTCATTCATTTTGTTTTTCTGAATGATTTCATTTGGATTCAGTTGTGCATTCGTCTTTCTCTTTCGAGGGGCTGGATCTTTTGAACTTAGGGGTCTACCACGCTTTAGGCGTGCACCAGATGAATCATTCACTGTCACTTTAGTTTATCTAATAGGGACATCAATTCTTGCATGTGCATTTACAGCTGGTATATGTGATTTTGTCACTTTTATAACATCATTTAATGCATCTGGCATTTTATTAGCAATACTTCGAAGATGAACGATCGTTTTCACTTCATTTTCACATTGAGTGCTATGTGGATCAAAATGAGATAAGGTGGGTACAACCTATGTCAACTCTTTCCATTCTTCTGGAACGGTCTTTTCTCCCCCTAGCGATGAGAAGACTGTCTCATCAAAGTGACAATCAGCAAAACAAGTTGTAAACATATCACCTGTCAAGGGTTCCAAATATCTAATGATAGATGGTGAATCAAAACCCACATAAATTCTCAGTCTGCGCTGAGGTCTCATTTTAGTGCGTTGTGGCAGTGCAATAGGCACATAAATAGCACAACCAAAATCTAGTAAATGTGAAATGTTTGGCTGATGCCCAAACACGAGTTGTATTGATGAGTATTGGTCATTGGCTACATGTCTCAATCGAACCAATGATGTTGCATGCAAGATCGCATGTCCCCATATAGAAATTGACAATATTGTTTTCATGAGCAAAGTACGAGCTATTAATTGAAGTCGCTTGATAAATGCTTCTACTAAACCATTTTGAGTATGGACATGAGGAACATGGTGTTCAACATCAATGCCCAATGTTATGCAGTAATCATCAAAGGTTTGAGATGTAAATTCACTAGCATTATCAAGTCGAATTAACTTAATAGGGTAATTTGGGAATTGTGCTCACAACTTAATTATATGAGCAAAAAATCTCGCAAAAGCTACATTTCGAGTAGACAACAGACAAACATGTGACCATCGGGTAGATGCATTAACCAAAGCCATAAAATATCGAAATGATCAACAAGATGGTTGAATAGGCCCACAAATATCCCTTTGAATTGTTTGCAAAAATGATGGGGATTTAGCATCAACCTGTAGTTGTGATGGTCTAATTACCAACTTTCCTTGAGAACAAGCCTTGCAAGGGTTATCATTTGAGATAGACATGTGTCTACTCAATAATGGATGTCCATTAGAGTTGGTGATGATCATGCGCATCATGGTGAATCCTGGATGACCCAAACGGTCATGCCAAAGCATTTAAATTTTTTAATTAATGAACTTCTGGTTCATGACAATATGTGATTCAATGTCTTTATGTATGTATAATCACTCGACAAACCGCGCAACTTTTCCAATATACGTTTATGGGTATCATTGGAGGTGATGCATAGATACTCCACATTTTCTACACTTTTCGTTTCAAAGTGGTATCCATTTAAACTTATATCTTTAAAACTCAACAAATTTCGAGTAGATCGAGTAGCGTACAACGCATTTTGTATGGACAATATTGTTCCATTTGGTGACATGATCTTGGCTTTTCCTCAGCCTTCAATTACATCTGATTAACCTGATATTGTTGTTACCTTTACTTTTGTAAGCATCAAGCTTGAGAAATACTTTTGATCTCGAAGTATTGTATGTGTGGTTGCGCTGTCTGCAAGAGAAATATCTCTGCCATTGCTCTTGTTTTGAGAATGACCATAGTTTTTATCCATGTTTTCTGAGTAAAGGGGATCATGGTTAAAAAAAAATTTATTCATAATAAAATAAAATTGCAATGCCACTTTTATTGAATTGAAATGCGAGTTTTAAACTACAAGTTCAGAATAATAAAAGTACATTAAACATAAATGATGCAATCAGACCGATACACTTCATTCCTTTTTTCCACAATGAAGTATGAGACATCTAGGTGGGTTGTGTTCAACTGTCCTGATAAGTCACACACTGGATCAGGTATATCCATTGGTTTAGCTTGGTCGAGGAAATTGGTCTCGACACCTTTCTCTTTGAGGGAGGTTTGATACAAATCCACCAGATGTTTTGGGGTAAGACAGGTACACGCCCAATGCCTATTGCCACCACACCTATGGCAGACTCCTTCAAAGTTTCTAGGAGCATTGTTTATATGAGTTTTGCCTTTGTGGCAATTTACATTTTTGAAGATCGTACTTGAATTATGCCTTAGAATCTAGTTGTGAAACTGAACACCATGATTCTTGCCTTTCCCGTTCCACCGACCTCACCTGTAGCCACGTCTTCGTTTGTAATTATTGCCATGAGAGGATGTGTTGTTCATTTAAAGGGAAACATCATTCACTTCTAGGAATGATGTAGATCCAGTAGGCCGGGACTGATGATTCTTCATCAGAAGCTCATTATTTTGTTCAGCTCCCAGGATCATAGATATCATTTGGTTGTATTCAGTGAAGCCTCGCTCTCTATGCTGCTGCTGTAGGAGCATATTGAAGGCATGAAAGGTGTTGAAAGTCTTTTTTAGCATATCTTTCTCAGTGATGTTTTCCCTCACAGAGTTTCATCTGGAAGCTAATTCTGAACATTGTAAAATTGCACTCAGCCACTATCTTGAAATCCTGGATCCTCAGGTGAGTCTACCCATAACTAGCCCTTGGAAGAATCATCGTATTCTGGTGATTGTATCTATTTCTCAATGCCTTCCAGAGGGTTAATGGATCTTCAATCGTCAGGTATTTGCTCTTCAGTCCTTCATCAAGGTGACGACAGATAAAGATCATGGTCTTCGCCTAATCTTGAGAAAATGCATTGTTCTCCTCCTTGATTGTTTCTCTAAGATTCCCTGCCTTCAGATGAATCTTGGCATCTACTATCCAGGTAAGGTAGTTCTTCCCAGTATTTCTAGGGCAACAAAATCAAGCTTTGCCAAGTTCGCCATTTTCTTTTCTGAAAGAAAAATGAGATGTGTAAGAACTTATAATAATATGTATTCTGGAGAGGTGTAGTGTTAGAACTTCTGGTTCTTACAAATTTTTCATTTTGATCTTCAGGCCAAAATGATAAGAATTCGAAACTTCAGGCTCGAGATTTACATGATTAATGAGGATGGTGATTGTACCACACCATTCTTATTGAAGCAAGCATAGGATGGGCGATTATTTCGCACCACTCAAACAGCAGGAAAATTTAAATATGTAGAGCATGGTGAGCGATTATACCGCACCACCTAAAAATGCAATAAAATTAAATATGTAGGTCAAAATAGGCGATGATACCGCACCATCATGGATTGCAGTAAGATTAAATTTGCATTTCAAGATGGGCGATTGTACCAAACCATCTTTGATTGCAATAAAATTAACATAAATAAACACTGAGTTAGTAATAAGAAACTACACTAAACAAGAAATCAAAGATATAAGTAATTGTTAAATTGAGAACAAGAAGCAGGCATGGTGTTAGCAGTTCATCGCGACGGTACATCATGCATGTGAGGCAGAGGAAGAAGAAGAATAGGAAGATCCTTAGAGGAAGCATTTTTTTTCTTTTCGATGAAGAGAGATGAGAACTGGTTAGAGAGTCGTGTTGATAATGTGTTATAAATAGGCAAAAGTTAGAGAGATAGATAACTTTTGCTAGTGACAAGAGTGAAGCAGGTGTAAAACATCACAATGTAACTATAACACAAGATGATGACAGATAAAAGAGGGAGGGAGAGATGCTGATGTTATTGATCTTTTCTTTTCGCAGTGTATTTTGATAGCAAACAGAGCGCTCTATTTATAGAGCAATTCCAAACAAACATAATAATTACATCTTGAAAAACATAGCGCACATTTTTTGAAAGTATCACACAAATACAATCATCATTCTTTTCCCAAGTCCTCATTACTGTGTAGGCATTCATTCATCCACTAATATTTACAACAGATTTCCCTTTCTGCAATTTTTCTCTCTTATCTCGATTAAACATATGACTATGGACAAAAAGATGGTGAAAATTAAGCTTACAAGTTCTGTTATACAATGTAAGCTAACAGTGTCAATTCCCCACATTGGATGACTACAGGTTCTAAGGTTGGATCATTTGAGAAAGGATCCTGGCCAGATTCTCTTTATGAGGATCTTAGAGATCTTTCAATCACATTTATTCATCGTGCATCATACAGTCAATTTTTGTCAAGTACTGTTTATATTTAATTTTAAATAAAAAATTTACAATGATTTTTAAACGCAATGTATGATGAACGGATGTGATTTGAGAAACTTTAGAATCCTCACAAAAAGAATTCGACGAGGATCCTTAGTTGGATGATTTTATCATTCATGTGATTGATGTGGACGTAAAGTTGAGGCAAGTCGGCCGCCCTTTGTTTGTGAAACAGTGAAGAACACAATGGTTTTCCTTACTTTGAGTGGGCAAATGGGGTATCGTTGACAAGATTGAAGCACCCCCTAGTTCATTTCATGTTTCCTCTTATCAACGATCATTTGAGAAAATAATGTGCCAAATAATAGCGCTTTTTAAGTGCATGTATTAATATGTTAATAATTTCATCAAACTGTGCAAGAAGATTTGGTAACAGCTAGGTGCATGCGTGATGCACCCTTTATTTGGACAATCAAAAGCCAAGTTATCTCATATATAACATGCTATTTATGAAAGTTTTTAAGTTGTAACGGTCATATTATCAATTTATTCGTATTATAAGACATTTTATTTAGGGTCATTTTAGTTTCGGTTTCTAATAAACTTAATTGTTAGATTGAAACCTTGTTTGTTTAAATACTTTGATTGAAGTCCTTAGCCTCATTTAAGAGATTTAACTCATGCATTTATACATTTAATGTCACACAAATTGTGAAATTTAAACAAATTCAAATAAAATTTTGACAAAAAATAAAAATAAAAATTTTAAAATATAAGAAATACTTAAAAATTAACTTTAGAGTAATCTTGTTATTCACAAAATGTGACAACACATCCTTAATTTTATGTTTTTATTAATTTTTAAATGAGTGAATTGACGAAAATGCCCTAGAGGCTAGATTGTTGACTTTCGTTGACCGCCCTTCGTGACGCATACAAGTTATTATTTTACCGTACTCTTAAAGTTCTTGACAGGACAATCACATAAGTGTAATCCGAATCGAAACCTGAGTTATGATAGTGGTTTTACAGAACTATAAATCCGAAAATTACTTTTGTAAAGATTACTATTTATTATTTTATATAATTCTCATAATTATTATATTATTATTTTAAAATTATTTTGTGAGAAATGATGGAAGGGAAAGTATTAGACAGAGGAAAGAATGGAGAAAGCAGAGGGGGCTGCTGCCTAATCCGAGGAGAAAAAATGAGGGTGGATGGACCAACCATTAGATGGAGGTGAGGAGATGACCAATGGGAGAGGAGAGAAAGGAAGGGAAAGGTGAGAGTGGGGTAGTACCGGATCCCCCTGACCAAGTTCCTCCCCGTCGACTTGACACGATTCCTAAACACCCGGATGCTGGTTCCAGCGTTTTCTTGGCGAAATGATCATCGCCACTACCCAAAACCAACTCCACGACCTTTCTTCTTCAAGTTCCACCCTAAACTCAATGATTTTTCATCTTGGTTTCGTGGGGATAGTACTGGTGGCGCCAAGGGGACATTGACGGAGATTCGCCATTTCTAAAGGCAATTCCTTCGACCACCACCACCATTGGCCTTCCCTTGAGCCTAGGAACAAACCCCAAACAAGTTTGGAGGTGGTGGAGCTTCGGATTCGATGAATCAATAACACCAAATTCAAGGGTTTCAGGCGGTTCTAGGATGATTTTGGGCCTTTCCTAGCCAAATTGGACTTGGCCACAAGTATAAAACTTGTTCTACTTGTTGAGATCTTCATTCTTGTAAATTTTGAGAATTTTTGGAAATAGTTAAATTTTCCTTCAAGTCGGGGCGGCCAGCCGCCGCGTCCGATGACACGTGGCAGGGACGCGTGGACAGAGACACCCCTTGACCCCCCCTTAGGCTAAAATTGGTGCCTTGATTCGATATTAGACATCCGATTGATGGAATTCCATTGTTTGGTTATATTTCCGTTAAGGACCGCTACTTGGCTATTATATGATTCGATGATTCGACCATTGGATCGTCACCAAACTTTGTTACCTAATAGTACATAATATTTAAGGATATTAGGAATTGATAGATTAGGAATCTGGCATACGGATCTTCCCGGATGGGTTTTCTAAGTTTGTAAATCTAAACGTTGGCCGCCACTTAATTTTACCGATTGGCGGAGATCCGATCGTTGGATCGTTCTGAAACTTTAGGATGTTGTTCTAGAAGCTTATTGAAACTCTTGGGAAGTTACAGATTGAAAATCCGAGTTACGTAGAGTTATGGACCCTACCGTCAGCCTTTGATTGACGATTAACTTTTGGTCAATGGGTTACAAATCATTCTAGAACGTCCTTGGGGATGTGTTTCATGTAAGTTATGTGTTCTATAGATAAGATGCCAGGGCCAGTCTTTCACATGTATGTTCACATCCACATCGTACGCTCGTCTTGGATCTAAGTAGACGTCAGTCTTGTCGTACAGGTTGCATTAGGCAACTTTGACTCGTATGTGACCACGAATAACACCAGTCTGCACGTGATTGTAACAATAGAACGTATATCATTATTACACCCAGTCGTGTTCATGTTAGGATAACTCTGCATGAACTCGTGTGTTAGCATATGTTGATGAGCACTTAGTTTAATATGTTTGCTTATGCGAAAGTATACGATTACTGACGTCATGCAGTTATATATGAACTGTTGTGCCATATTGATATCTTGATATTTTGCAACCTATGGTGAGTATTTTCGTACTATGTGTACTATGTATATTTTGAAAACTATACAAGTTTTACGACGAGTGGTTATAACATTTTGCAAGGTTTTTATTAAAACTTTATTTTTAGGCCCACTCATTCTTTTTTTTTTGCCCCTCCAGGTTTTAGCTGCTGACTTTTGTATCGACAATGATTCTTGGAAAATCTCAGTATAGATGGCTACCTTTAAGGGTATAATCCTTATCCTATCTTACTGTACTTAACTTATGCTCTAACATCACGTCTGAAATGGGTTCATTCCCGCTCACCACGCACTTTTGTATTTAGGCATTTTTAGGTTTAAATTTATTCACATTTTCCACATCACTACATTTTATGGTTTCATCACCTTCTAGGTGTCAGTTAGCACAACTCAATTTGGAGTCCTAGTGGATATTCCAGGTCGGGGTGTGTCAAAAAAATTATAGCAAAATAAAAAAAAAATGTACCCCCATAATTATTAACTTATTTTAAAAAATAAGTATTGATATATTTTAAAACATAAAATAAATACATATAATTAGCATGCGTGTCACATCCCGGCCTGGGGCGGATCACTTCCCAGGCCTGCTCCACCACCGTAGCACGATATTGTCCTCTTTGGGCGTACCATTCCCTCACGGTTTTGTTTGATATTGTCCTCTTTGGGCGTACCATTCCCTCACGGTTTTGTTTTTGGGAACTCATGAGCAACTTCCCAGTGGGTCACCCATCATGGGATTGCTCTAGCCCTCTTCTCGCTTAACTTCGGAGTTCCTACGGAACCCGAAGCCAGTGAGCTCCCAAAAGGCCTCGTGCTAGGTAGGGATGGGAATATACATTTAAGGATCACTCCCCTGGGCGATGTGGGATGTCACAATGCGTGCATCTAGCAAAATTAAAAATGGGTACAAATAAATTTTAAAAATATGGGTACAAATACAAAATAAAAGTTTAAAAAATATGGGTACAAAAAGGAATTAATATATGGGTACAAATTAAAACTGAAAAGAAAATTTATACAAATTTAAAAGAGGGTTGCAAAAACAAAAATGGGTACAAACTAAAAATAAAAATATATGACAAAAAAATTAGCCATAAACATAAATATAGCAAATGTAACTTTTCTAACACTAAATAAATATATTTAGAAATGAAAATTTTTTATTATTGAAATAATTAATGATGTTTATTAACATCTAAGGACCTTAATCAAAAATTGAAAAGGAATAAGGTTTTAATCAATGAAGTATGAAAAATAGGGATGAAAACCTAATTTTTCCTTTTTTTGGTTTCTTCCTAATGTTTACCAGGGGTGGGCAAACGGGTATAGGAACCGTAGTTCGGGGTGGGTAATCAAGGTTCGGCGTGGGCACGGGCCGGTTCCTAATTTTTAAAAAGAGAAACCGGGCGGGGCGGGTTGGGGCTTTGAAATTTTAGGGGTGGGCCGAGTCTAGAAGTATAGAAAAACGGGTACTCGGACCGACCCGTTTGTAACATTTTCTCATTCTTCTCTTATTTTCTCACACCTTCTCGAATACTCTTATATCCTCAATCCTTCCTTTCGGATTTGTCGATTCTTAATCTCATCCCTCTCGATCTCTCTCCCCCACAATCTTTCTCTCTCTCTGGACGCCTCTGTCTCCGATTTGCGTAGCTTCGCCGGTTTTCACTCCCTCCCAAACTTATCTGATTTCGTCCTCCAAATCTGCTTCTTAATCTTCGAGTTTGAGTTCGAGTTCGACTCGGTTTCCGATTTAGGATCCTTTAAGTTCACCTCCGAAACTGTTTGCTTGTCTTGGTACACAACCTCCTCCCCTCCATGGTTCCACCCACACTTCGTCACTCTCTATCAGTCATCTCCTCCACCACCTTGACATCACCGTCGTCGTGAGTCCTTGACGACATCTTAGAACCCAGGCACCCGCACCACCCATCTTCTCGATTTTGCTATTTCGATTTCGTTGAATCTCCTATGTCTCTCTCACATCTGTCCTGGGGACCACCATTCTCCATCAATCATCTCTTCCACCACCCCTATCATCAACGCCTCAAGATTGTCAAACATCACCATCGTCAGCGTCATGCAAATCGAAATCGACCACCACACTCTCTGTTAGATCTTAATTTTTTCCAAGATTTGGTATTTGGCCCATCTGGGTTTTCATTAATCTACAGGTATGGTGGAAATTTGAGATGGGTTTTTTTGTTTTTTCTTTTTTTTTTGAATTTGTTGTGGAGTTTAGACTTTAGAGCATCTGACTCTTTATGGTTGTGAGCATTTGTATTTAAGTTTTGATTTCAGTCAGTAAGTTTAATGTATGATTATCTAATTCGGACCTTTGTGGTTGTGGTGACGACACAACAAAGACTAGTTAGAGACTTTTACAAGGTTCTAAACCAAGTGAACACTGAAGAAATCCCGGCTGATCTAAAGCTTCTAGATTCATTTAATCAATGAATTGAGTTGTTATTTTTTTCATGGCTTTTGACAGAAAATGCATTTAGAACAGCAAAGGGCGTGGAATTTGATGTGTACAGTTATGAGATTGTTTTACTTGAGCTGATAACTAGAAAGAAGGCATTGGATCCAACATTTATGGAGAAAACTAATATTGTAGGATAGGCCAAGTCAGTGTGGAGCAGCATGGAACAATTGATTAGATTGTCGATTCAAGCCTTAAGGAGGAACTTCTGGATTCAACGACCATGGATCAAGTTATCGAAGTGCTTATGGTGGCTTTCAGTCTCCTACTTCAATCTCATTATGACCAAAACCGAATAATAATAATAATAATTGGGCCCATGGACCATCCCTAAACCGGCCCGTTTGAAATGGACCTAGTTAGGTTCGGTTCCCAAACTCAAAATCCTTCTTCCCGGCTTAGCCAGCCCCGTTACATTTTAAAACAGGTGCGGTCTGGTTCCTCCAAATTTCGGCCCGACCTGTGCCCAGCCCTAATGTCTACATTTTGATAATTGACATGCTCCACTTTTAATGTAGTTTCATAGAACTTTCAAAAGGATAACTAAGTCAAAAAATAATTTTTGTAACTACACCTCTATTAAGTAGAAATAGTGATAAAATTAGTTTCGTCCCAACATTATTCCCATATAAAGGTTTATTGTACAAGACTCAAAGCTAGTTTATTCAAATTTTCATCAATTTAAGTCACACGACTTGCATGTAATCTGTGGCGAAGCTATGTAAGGGCAAAAAGTGGCGGCCGCCCTTCCCCTCCCATCGTCGGAAAACACGCTCAGGAGCTTTGGTTCAGCCCTTCTACTCTTGTTGGAATTCATGGCACCTGTAAAAATTGGTTTTGGCTAGTGCACTGTCTTGGTCGAATTTGCAAAGGAATGGCAATAGCTTGGTGGGATTTGCAGATGAATGATGAAGATAGAGGATAGAGGTTGGAAGGGCGATAGTTTGGTTAGTTTTGGCCTGTGCACTATCTTCTCTGGTGACCTACTCTCACTCCGGACCACTCTCATTCCCTCTCTTCTCCGGTGACTTCAATTTCAATCCCTCACCAACGTCCAGATTTGAGCTCGGTGAAACTAGGTTATGGAAATCCACGAAATTGGAGCTTGTGGAAGACAAGAGGTTTGGAACTTTAAAGTTCAAAAGAATTGCAGACTTTGATGTGAGAGAGAGAGAGAGAGAAAGAGAGAAAGTGAGAAAGAGAGAGATTCAGGGGAGGGAAGGCGGTGAAAAGGGTTTGGGTATTGGTCGGCACTGGCGGTGAAAGGGTTGGGAATCTGGAGTTTGGTTTTCAGTTATGGGTTTAGGTTGGTGTTTGGTTATGGATTTAAACGTGTTTGGTTACTAGAATAATGAGTGTTTTAAAATTACAGATGTCTATATATTATTGGGTTTTGTCAGTAGTTAGTACACTTGTGCTCCTGACTAGGTAGGACCAAAGTATTATCCTTTCCCTTTTTTTTTTCTTTTCTGACCCCACCTTTTTTGTGGTTTATTATGGAGAGAGATCCTCTCCGGATCTCTTCCACCAAGGCCACCAGATCAATTGATCCGGACCTTCCAAACTTCATTCAATGACCCACTTGTTTTGACCCCTTAAAAGCTAAAATAATTTTTGGCCATTGGATGAAATTTGGAAGGCCCGGATCACTTGATCCGGTGGCCTTGGTGGAAGAGATCCGGAAAGGATTTTTTAACCCATTTCTCTCCTTTTTTTTTAATTTCTTTTTTTTATATTTTTTATTCTTGTATGTATTTTTATTTTCTCTTTTAAGACGCCCACCGTATTTATCTCAAACTCTCGCATTATTTATAAATATTGTATTACTTTTTAAAAACAATGTAAATATTGTTTAATGCTTATTTTATGATAATTTAAATCCACCTAAGCTCATGCCCAGATCTCACCTAGGCACCTAGCTGCTAGGTCATAGTCCGCTGTTTGACTAACGCCTAACATTTTTTAGGATCTAATCCTAGCCAATTTAAGCTTCTTCCATTGGCTTTGATAATATTGCTTACGTGTAGAGACTATTTTCTGCTATGAATATTGACTCAAAATTTTGCACTCTCCAATGTGAAAGCAACTTCTTCGATTGAACCTTGCATTCTTTTGAATTTTTCCCCTTTTTTCGGCAAATCCTGGCTTTGCCACTGCATGTAATACATGTTGAAGTGTAGACTGACAAATTTTTAACGAGTTTAAGAATTTTTTCCAAAAGTTAGTGCCATGCATGCATTTGTTATTGATAATTAAGGTGAGAGTTGTTTCTACTTTATGAAGCCAATGACCTAGGATTTTGAAAAAAAAAATGTTTGTTTTCATTTACCAAACATATCTCACACTCCAAATTTTTAAAAGGTTGTATTTTGTTATAAAGAAAATTAAGCAACCCTAAACCAATATGAAGTTCGGAAGACATCAAAGAGGGTTGGGAACAGAGTTTGGTGGTTTATGAGTCGTCCTGTTCCAAGAGAGTCAGGTGGTACATATTTATGTAGATTAAATTTCTAAATCATGTGATTTTATTAAGGGAATTGTTATTGGACTCTAAAAATCTCATTATATACTCCAAACTTTTTATATTTGGAAAGAAAAATACGCTTGTGAGAAATGTAGAATGAGATTTTTGGAATGCTAATAACACTTCCCTTTATTAATAGGAAATAAACACGTTAATTGACACTGAAGTATTATCCAATCATCACCAACCAAGTCATATAACTTATAAAATTTAGTCTAAATAATTAGTCTTTCTGGTAGTAGCTTTTTTAAACCTCTAACAATGTCATATTTTCAAATGAAAACTAATGAAAAATATTTGAAAATGTTAAGTTTTAACAATAAGGACAAAATAATAGGTAAAGTGAATAGTACTAAGATTGACTTTTTAGTGTAAAAATGTAATTTTTTGTTAAAATAAATAGTACCGAGAATTTTCGTTAAAGTTCTATTTTTTCAAAAAATACTCTCACATCAAATGGTATGCAAAAAATGGGTAAACAAGGGATACTATCACATCAAATGGCATGAAGTGCTGATATTCTCCCGTATGCAATTCTCATGCGTGAATGAACGGATGAGTGTGACAAATATCACTTTCCAAACTATATCACAAAAAAAAAAAAAAAGCCAAACAAAAACAAACAAAAAAAAAAGGAAAAAAAAAATCTTTATTTTCTGGGTAAATAAAAAACTGTAATGCTGAAAAGGCCGGCTGTGCTATTAGTATAAATGGTCACACTCGATCTTCCAATCATGCATTTAGGTTTTGAGCAATCATTTCTTAGGGTTCATGATGAACTTTGATAACAACCATTCCAAGCCGCTAGGTTTTGAGCAACTTTCCATCATCGCGGCTAGTTGGCCTTTTTAACCTGTTCATTGCTGACGGGGTAGGAACTAGGAACTGTCTGTGTGCGTGTGTGTATTTGTATACATTAAACAACAAGAAAAAAAAAATACCAGATCAAGATTCAAGATGACATATTTTATATATTTTTCAAGATCAAGATTATATTTAAAATAGGATTCATAAAAAGGGAGAGACAGGTCAATAGACCGAAAAGAAATGGCACATGATGTCTCATTAAATTTTTTATTTTTTCAATTCTGTAAATTATATAATGCATGAATCGCCTTTTGTTCTTCCTAATCTGACATGGAATCACCTTTCAAGATGAATAATGATGTATAACACTCAAATTATATAGAATCACATAATGTACATCATTAAATTGGTATAAATATTGTGCATGGTGGCATGGGCATTTTAGGCTAATCTCATTGCCTTTGTATATTTATAGTTTTTAGTGTAGTTTCTACCTTAGACCAACTCTTCCCCACATGCACTCGTGGTTGGAATTTGAATATTCCAAATCGAAGATCTTTTGGCATTTGAGAACAAAAGTTAGTTATAAGATTTGTTTAATTAATTGAGAATTGTTATTAGCATTTTAAAAATTTTATTTGGCACTCCTCGTAAGTGTATTTTTCTTTCTAATTTTAGAAATTTTGGAGTGCCAAATGAGATTTTTGGAATGCTAATAATAGTTCCCGATTAATTTTCTATATTTACTTTTTTTTTTTTGAACAAATTTTTCTATATTTACTTTTTGAGTACATTCTATACTGACTTTTTTTTAGTACATCGATATATTTACACTATAGGAAGGATGAGTTGTTAGAGATTTCAATAATAAATATATAAATATATATATATATATATGACTTGATGCTACATTGTGCAACATGTGTGTGTATAATAAAGGGTGTTGCGGTGCGCGACAAGAGTACGGGCGGCATCCTTTACAAAATGTTGGGTTTCATTCAACCTTTTGCGATTGTATATTTTGTTGAATGGTTGTAACTTTTGGTTAAAAGGTATGATGCTTACTCAAAGGGGTGTGATACTCACACATCTCATTTTACATTTCACACACCCTTCTAATTTTTGACTGTCAGATCGGATGAACTGAAGAAAATCAACGAATAGAATTTAACATGGGGTGTGTGTGGATAGCACACCCCTACTCAAATTGTATGAGTAGAATTAAAAGATGTAATCAGTCAATATTTATTTTTTGAAAATTCTAAATTTAAGACATGTCTTTTGGGTCAACACTATTAAGAAGAGTTGTATATCTTCAACGAAAATGAAATGACTGGATGAACAGGTGCTTTAATGCCTATAAATACCTTTTAAATGCCTATAAATACCTATTGTGGCATAATGTTTCACACTCAATTTTCAAAAATTTGTTTCTACATTTCTTGCTCTCTTCTTTCTCCATCACATTCATAAAATTTCTTTCTAGTTATTTCTAAGGGAATATAATTCGGTTTTGCTAATCGAATATTTCATATTTTGTTGTATCCTGGAAGTGATTTGCCAAGAACCCCTTAGCAAACTCATTCGAGTGGGGCAAATAACACTTTAAGGAAACGATTCAAGTCGTACCTCAAAGTCAGCATTTGGATTATTCTCTATATTTCTACATTTACTCTAACAAGAGTTCGGCTAAGCCACACGATGGTGGCCTAATTTGGTATCAAATTCGCCATTCATGATCTTCGAACCTAAGACCTCTCACTTCCAAGTAAAGAGAAATACTACTTACTTAAAAACAAAAGGGAAATCCTGGTGCCTTTTTTTATATTGTTTCAATGAAATGTTATCTCGTCAAATTATTTGGTATATATGTTATTAGACTAAAATTACTAATTTGAATCACGTATGTGCAAAAAACAACCACCTGCATGATTATTGATGTGAATTGATAATTTGATAACGTAACTACCCTGATCGCTTTTTCTTAAGATAAGTTGTTAATTTCTGGATTCTTGTTAAAGACTGAAGCATATATAAAATTGGTTGGGAATGACAAGGAAAATGATGGAAAAGAAGTTTCGAGTGAAGACATTTGGAGAAAATGAGGTTGCTTCTGGCTTTAGAAAGAAGAAGCCAAGACGGATGTCAAGTATTGTCCTAATTTAACACGTCTGGTTGAGCACTATTTTATTTGATTGAATAAGGAAGGTAGTCAATGCTTGATTGTGACTATTGAAGTTTTTGGCAAATATTTTTCTAAATAATCCTTAAAACTATAGAATCATGAGAGACCAAAACCCTTTTGCTTGCTTTAAAGTCTTCAAATTACACTCACTGATTTGGCCAAAATGCCCATCTTACCCTTTTTTTTTTGTGTTGATAACGAAACATAAACTTATAAAAAAAAAAAAAAGGAAGAAGTTACATATGAATATCACGAAATCATGAATTCAATCTTATCTTTTGTATTATTTGTCATAAAATATTAGGGTTTTGGCTCCCACAGTCGTGCCTTTTATAGTAGCATGTATGATACGGTTTCCTTTTGATGCAGGATCATGATGATTAATTATGGAATTAATTATTTTTAAAATATTCTCAGCTAGATCACCTTAACTTTTCACCACCCAGTTCCAATTAGGTACAACCAAATTTTACAAAAGTTTATTCTCTTCTAATTCTTGGAAAGGGTTTTCCTTGTTCTTGCATACCCAGCATGCATATGGAAGCACATATAGTAAATAATTATAACATTCTGATGGAAACTTTTGCCAGGGTTTTTGAATTAAAAACAGAAAAAAGAAGATTCTTCAAAGTACTTAAAGATTATGTAGGTGCAAAAACAGATTTTTAAGTATGGTTTTGCAGCAAAAAATTAAAAGGAATAAATGAGATAAAAAGAAAATTTAAGCTTTAGACTCCTTTGGAAAAAAATACTAGTGATTAGCAACACAAACCACCCTCTTGAAGTTTCAACCACCAAACTTCTTTTGGTAATTAAATCCAAGTGCTCAATATCTTTGAGAGGGACATAACTTTCAGAATATGGAAGCATCAAATATGCTCCCTTGACATATATGAAATCTCAGTAAATTACTAGTCCTTGTGACTTCCCCTACAATGGAAAAAAAGATTAGGCTGTTTATATATAGAGGCAATTAGGCATGTTCCTTCGGGGATAACTACTAAAATTGAAACGATATGAACAAGATTAGTGCATAAATCGAGAAATCGCCGATCCTTTTTCTTCATCTTATTGTAACCTAAAAATTAAACAAAATTAGTCTTCTAGTTTAGTTATAGACATAGTTACCAAGTACCATTATTGAATGTGGATAAAGATGATTAAGAAATAAGAGGAAAACATTTCTGGTTGCTGCTAGACACTGGCATTGCAAATGGCAAATTGCAAATTACAAATTGCAAAATGGATGCTCTTTTGGAGTTCAAGACCCCTGAATGGAATTGGAATTCTTGTTATATGGTCCCAATCTTCTCTTCACCTTTAGCTACCTTTCATAGCCCTAATGTGTGCATATGATGCTAATATGCCATCTTTGAAATGCCAAATGCCAACCCATCTCATATGTTTGTCTTTTCTTTTCACCTTTTCTTTCCTCTCTATCTCTTTGCCTCTTTTGAGGCAATGCTCATTGATTTTGAGTTGTAGATTGGATTGTGGTTGAGGTATTTGGCACACTCATTCAATCCTCTAATTAATATGAAACGATCATACTGCGTATTGTGCGAAAATGTTCAAGTATGAACTTTTTTCGTTGCAGAATGTGTGAATCAGCCTAGACCCTCAAAATTCACAATGCAAACGTCTACTCTCTAATTCTTATATCACATGATTGACACATGAACTTATATGTGAGATACCAGTTTCATAGAATGGGTGTTAACAGCTTTAGCTCAAACGCAGCCATCCACTTCTCATGCAGATCTTATTGGAAGAAAAACTAACAACCCAATTTACCATGTTCAATGAGGATGGCCAATTTGTCACGATTCTTTTATGATTAGGCAAAACAATGGTAATTTAATTACATTTTAGAATCACATAATTACACAATCTAATTGGTAAAATTGGCCAGTTAATTCTTGATCTGCAACTAGTTAAACCTTATATTCATAACTGAAATTTGAGTCCAACCAACCTGAAACTATGTTAAAATAAAACCATTAATATTATGATAATAATTGTCCTCTTAATTAATCATTAATCCCACAGGCACCAATAACGTCGAAGAAATTCTAAAGAGGCTCTTTCAAAAGCGAGGCTCTTCATGAATTTTTTGCCACCTCATGTGTTTTGTACAATATTATATAATATTTACGCAATAATTGACGTTAAATTATGAGATGACAAAAAATCCAAAGTGTTTTCATAAAATTTCCCTAACATTGTCTACTACCGTAAAAACAAACACAAATTAGTCCACAGTGAAAAGTGAAAACCTTCATCATCATTACCTAAATTGAAAAGAAAGGTAAAACTCAAACCACCTAGAAAATCCCCAGGAAAATTACAAGGGTACTTCCGGAATGGAAGCCACGAGAAAATATGGTGGGCGGCTACAAGCGTCAAACCTTCCGTCAAAGCAAAACCCAATCTCGTTTTGTCCTATTTTTAAGACCTTTCCTAAACCCAAATAATTCAAATAATTTATTTTTTCTTGGTCAAATTTCAAAACAGAAATTTTATAATTTGAATTTCCAATTATGTGCGTCTCTAACCATAAACCATCTCAATTTCTCAAAAATCTCCCCGCTGATCTGGTTGTTACCCAAACTTAAAATATGTTTAAAATAAAAAGATATAGCCCTAAAAAGTACACCCAATAAAAATTTGAAATATTAGCCATTAATTGTGCATGCACTTATTAAAAATCTGAAATATATAATGTAAAAATAAATATAAAAGAGTCACTACAGTGTTTCATTTTTGGTGATGATCTTTAAATAATTAAGTTATCACTAAAAATTTATTTAATTTGAAAAAAAATGGACAACTGATATGATTTCTTGCTTTTGAGGTTTTAAAAAAATAATTTACAATTATTTTGTATTTAATATACTATTTTGTCTATAACTTTTATTTTAATAATTTTTTAACGAAATTAATTTAGCATTAGGTGTTTTATATTTGTTAAAAAAAAGGTGTTTTATTTTAATTATTTTTTGAATAGAATTAATTTGGTCTTCTCAACGGAAAGTTTTGTTAAAAGGTATTTCACGCACAATGCCAGCAATACAATACATTCTCTCTCTCTCTCTCTCTCTCTCTCTCTCTCTCCTCACTCTCTCTCACATAAACACAAACACACTGTGCACTCTCCTCTCTCTTCTCTAGCAATACAATACATTCTCTCTCTCTCTCTCTCTCTCTCTCACTCCTCACTCTCTCTCACATAAACACAAACACACTGTGCACTCTCCTCTCTCTTTTCTCTGCTTTCTGTCTCTCTCTGCTGCAAGCCAACGACAAACTCCGCGCTGGCAAAGATTCCCTTCTCCTTCCTCTCCTTTGTCCTTCGTTCCCGTTTACTTTTCTTTTATCTTCCTCCCCACAAACCCTAAGTTCGAAATTTTCCCGAGAAACAAACAGACAGTAACACCCAACAGCTACCAGAATCCTAATCCCAATCCGCCCGCCATGTTTCAGCTGATCTCGCCTTAACCCACTATCTATTTTTCACCGTAGACTGATAAAGTTGCCTTCTCTTCCCGCTTGATGGGTTGCACGAGCTCCAAGCCCGACGAACTTCCGGCCGTTGCCTTATGCCGGGAGCGCTGCGGCTTCCTCGACGAGGCGATTCACCAGCGCTACGCCCTCGCCGAGGCCCACATCGCTTATATTAGCTCCCTCAGAGAAATCGGCCGTTCTCTGCATCAATTTATCGAGCAGGAGGTGGGCAATTCATCCGGGTCGCCGTCCTCACCCCACCTCAACCTCCCGCCGGCCAGAAAAGGCGAGACCAAATCCTCGCCGCCGCGCCACTCTCACTCAAATTCAAATTCCGGGTCCCATCTCCACTTTCACTCTTCCGACGACGATTCCGGCTCGCTCCACCTCTCCGGCCACTCGTCGCCACTGCACGATACTCACTACGGCGGTCATATTGATTACATGGAGGACGGCGGGCAGGAGGGTTTCAATTCGTACCCAGATGGGTTTATGCGCATGAATTACATGAAGAACAAAGCGACGCCATCTGTGGTGCATCGGCAGAAACCCGTGAGCCCCGAAAACGTGTTTCAATTGGGGGAATCTTCTTCTTCGAATTCGTATTATGGATATCAAAATTCAAATAGTTATCCAGACGCTGTCTCTAATCCTTATGCCGATTACGGCGGTGGGTTTAACAATTACGGTGGTGCGTATAATTACGGCGGAGGGAGTAGTGGGTATAACAATTACGGTAATTCTTCTCCGCCGGTCCGATATGGAGCACCGTCGCCACAGGCTTCGGCTTCGACCTCGTCTAAGCCACCTCCTCCGCCGCCTTCGCCGCCAAGAGCTTCAGCTTGGGATTTTTTAAACCTATTCGATGTTCAGGAAAAGTACTCTGCCTACACTCCGAGTCGGGACTTGAAGGAGGTGAGAGACGAAGAGGGAATTCCCGAATTGGAAGACGTGGAGTACCAGCCGGAGGTGGTGAAGGAGGTGCAGAGGGACCACAAGCATGTGGTGGATGGCGGGAAGCATTCTAAGGCTGTTGTGGACGATGAGGCAGCTGAAACGCAGCCCTCCTCGGTTTATCAAGCTCGGCCGAGCGTTGAGACTGATGGTGGTGGGGTGGAGTATGAAGTCCATGTGATGGAGAAGAAGATTGTGGATGAGGAGGAGACGCGCGAGGACCGTGGCAATGGCGGAGCTGCAGCTAAAGCTCGACCGGGGTCTCGAGATGCTTTCGAAGTTGCTCGAGAGATTGAGATTCAGTTTCAGAGAGCTTCGGAGTCGGGGAAAGAAATTTCCAAGATGCTCGAGGTGGGAAAGCTTCCCCATGGTGAAAAACATGGTGGGTATGGGATTATACACCTTTTTAAGAGATTGATTACTAAAAATTTGCTTGCTTGAATTTTGATCTACCTGGGAAGTTTTAACTTTTATGCGTTTGATGTGTAGTAGTTAGTTTCCTCAAGTGGAAAGTTTACAGATCTGGGTTTTTATGTTTAATTTTTGTTGAATTTGAACTCTATTAAGCAGAGATTTGACTTTTGTGTTGTGTTTGTGATCAGTTTCTTCGCAACCTTCTACTAGTGCCGAGCCATCGACCTCTGCTCAAGTGGCTGCTCCTGCTCAATTGGGGTTCGATGAAGAATTGATGTTGAGGTCCAAAAATCTCTCTTCCACCTTACACAAGCTATATCTTTGGGAGAAGAAACTCTACAATGAAGTAAAGGTATGTTTCCTCCGTTCCCGTTACCGGTTAAATGTTTACATGGTCATCTTTATATCTTTGACCTTTATGAGTCTGAGCCATCTGGGTTTCTTTGAACAATTCATACTTTTCTAATTATGCTTCGCCAGACACATGGTTCATGATCCTTTGTTGTTCCAAAGTAGTGTCGAATTAGAATTTCTTTTATTTTTCTTATTCATAATAAAGTCTCGTCTTTTGTTTGCTTAAATGTGAATTTCAAATATAAAGTGTCTTTATTGATACATCTCTATACAAGGAATGTATTTCTTTTAGGTCCGACCAGCGCATATTTGCCCTCTGAAGGGCTCAAGGGCCTCTTTAATTGATATTTTGGTGTTCTCACCATCATACATTATTATTCACCACCAGGTGTATTCATATTTCTGCCCTCTCTAATTTTGTCTTTGTCAGTTGTGACCCTACAGACAAGTTTTCTTATAATTTTTCAGGCCGAGGAAAAGATGCGGGTGATCCATGACAGGAAGGTCAGTAAGCTAAAGCATTTAGATGAAAGGGGCGCAGAAGCTCATAAAGTTGATAAAACTCGAACTTTAATAAGGAGTCTGTCCACAAAAATTAAAATTGCAATTCAAGTGGTAGACAAGATATCTGTGACTATAAGTAAGATCAGGGATGAAGAATTATGGCCACAACTGAACGAATTAATTCAGGGGTATGTCCATCTTCCAATTTCTGTGGCATTTATGGATACTTTTTTTTGTTCGTATGATTATTTGTCGTCACCTCATTGACCACGTATCTTGGACTAAGCTTAGTTATAACTCTTGATTAAAATTTTCAAAATTGACAAGTCGTAGTCAATCTTACCCGTGTGATGATGTTATAGGTAAGGTTATATCTCAATATATTTCCTGGACCTTCAATTGCTAGTCCTTGATATTTGAAAAATTAATTTATTGATTGAATAATTAGCTCCATTTAGCACAAGTGGTGAGGGGGTGGGGAAAAGGGTTAGAACTGTAGTAGATCATGGGTTCAACCTATTCCCAATGTTCCAAAAATTAAGCTTAAAGGAGTTGGTAGGTCCATTGGTACTCTTATTTTATTTTTCGTGCTAAGAGTTCTTCAAGACGAAGAATGAAATTAATGGGAATTAGGCTTGGTTAGAGAATATAAGTAATTAAGATAAAAAAAGACGCAAGGCAAAAATTGGAAGGTGTTACTGAAAAGCTAAAAATTAGAAGGGGAGAAAATCTTGATCAAAGTTTCTTTATGATTTGTAATTTGATGGTTTTATCCGCATTGAGAACCACATGAATGGCTTCCAAAAACTCTTGTGACCGAAAATATGAAATAGGGTCCTGAAGTCTCATACTGGAAGCTTTTTCGTAATATCCAGGTGTCTTGAACAACACCTACCTATAATATAAGGGTGGTAATAAGAATTTAGGTGCCTCTAGTAATCAATGAATCTCATTTTGGCAATACGAAAGATTGGCCAGGTGATGGTGATAGTGGATAGGCTTATGCGTGTTGATTTGCAATCGTGTTTGTATCTATGACTTTGACAATCATACTGGTGGTTGTTTCCACTCACGTGTGTAACTGTATGATTTTATTTACACAAAGATTGGTTTGTGGGAAATTATATACTTTGTGAATGCAATATTCATGTCACATGCCTAATTCTTTTATTTTCTTACACTTCAGGTTAACCAGGATGTGGAAATGTATGCTCGAATGTCATAGTAGCCAGTGCCTAGCAGTTAGAGAAGCCAGAGGTTTAGGTCCTATTGGATCTGGAAAAAAGCTTACTGATGGTCATCTTGATGCCACATTGCAGCTTGAACATCAGCTTATTAACTGGACTTTCAGATTCTCTACTTGGATTAGTGCGCAGAAGGGATATGTGCGAGCTTTGAACAAGTGGCTTTTAAAATGTCTTCTGTATGAACCGGAAGAAACACCAGATGGAATAGTTCCCTTTTCACCCGGTAGAATAGGTGCACCCCCAATTTTTGTAATATGTAACCAGTGGTCACAGGCTTTGGAAAATATATCTGAAAGAGAGGTGGTTGAGTCGATGCGTATTTTCACCACAAGTGTGCTTCAGATTTGGGAACAAGATAAGATTGAAATGCGCCAGAGGATGGTGGCAAACAAGGATCAAGAGAAACAAGTTAAGAAATTGGATAGAAAGGACCAAAAAATACAGAAAGAAATTCAGGCATTAGACAAGAAAATTGTGCTAGCATCAGGGGATGGTGACGGACTCTCGGTTGCTGGGCAGATTGTATATCAGAGTGACACTAGAAATAGTACTTTACAGGGTTGTCTGCAACGCATTTTTGAGGCCATGGAAAGGTTCACCGATAGCTCTACAAAAGTTTATGAGGAGCTTTTGCAACGTAATGAAGAAGAAAGGCTTGCTAGAGCAGCCGAGAGGGTTTCATAGGGCTCTTCGGTTAGATGGAGTTATGACCATCCCTTTTCAGCCATCTAAGTGAAGAATTTGAAAGCTCAAGATCTTTGAGAAAATTGTATTCCTTGGTGAAACCTTCTTCACCACTCTTCGCCATTTGATGGACTGCTCTGGCTAGTGAATGTTGCTGGCATAAGACTTGGTTATGATCAGGATCATCTGTAATAGCTCAGCAAGAAGCCATTGCTTGCGGCTTTACATCGACGGTGCAAGATGTTTATCTAGGTCGACTCTACAGTTTTAATTTAATGAGACGACCAACACCGTTGATTCACTATTTACACAAGCAAAGACGAAGGGCAAGCACAAGATAAGTTATTACGGATTATATATCCGCTTTGTCCACTGACCGATAGCAGAAATGATTCCAAAGCCGGTTCAGGCCAAAGTGTGCTGAAGCGATGGTTGCTTGTGCAATCAATCGCAGTACGAGAGACTCCCTCTGCTCTATGAATCAGCCAAGTCTACTTTCTGTGGAGGTCCTTGACATAAAAGTTGCAATTTGCAGCGTACGAGCGACATGGAAACAAAAACAAGGGTCGGAGCTGCATTCGCCAATGAAAAGGGCAAAAGTTTGCACGACTGGGGCCAAAATAATTCAAGTAAGCGGATGTCCTTTTCGGTTTTGTGATGGCGATGAGTTTCAGTGCAGTAGTGGTCTGTGTATGGGCTGCTTTGAGTGACGCAAGTCCCGTATGTGCCCATAACATAATATTAGATGAATTTGTATAAATAAATTTAATATTCTTTCCTCTGTCGTTCGTTTTCAGCATTTCATTTATATCAAATTGTTCAGACGACCTTTGGCAAAATTCAGCAAAGTGACAGCAACATTTTATAAGAAAACGAACCGAATCAATTTTTTTCGCATCACGACCGGTGTTCGCCGAGCCATCGGCTGTCGAGACAATGTGTAAATCAGTGATTATGAAGTGAGAAATGTGATTAGGCCATTTTTGTTGTTGTTGACGTATGCTTCCCAGCAGCCACAGTTGCGTAATTTAGAATAAAAAAAAAAAAAAAAAAAAAAAGAGATTATTTGGAAAGTGATAAAATTTTTTTTTGAACAAACGATATTGGAAGGAGGTGGCGGGTTTAGTCTCACAATAAGCTAGTAATAATATGGTTCAAATTCGTCTTTGGCGACAATCGAAGCTAACATCTTTCATTTATATGTGAGAAGGAATACCACTAGACTTTAGTACTAAATGTCTTGAAAAGTGATTAAATTAATTAAAGATTAAAGATTAAGAGCGATGGGAAGTCCAAAGATGCAATGTAAAAGCACACCTTTAATTAGACAGGTTCGTGCTAATCTTTGAATGGGACTACATTAATAAAGCTTATGACCCATCCGGCTTCATCCAATACAGATTGACTTTCTGCCGAAAGTCGTACGGACTATTCTACGATCCCCATAACAGAGGCAGCCATCTTGGGTTTGGCTTTTGACATTTTTTGGTTTTTTTTTTTTTTTTGGTAAATTTGACATTTTATAGTTAGAAGGGCGACAAGGGATTAATTTTGGCCGTTGATGCATATGGAACGTTCCTATGCATGATGTGTGTAGATTATTATTGACGACATGTATTATTGTGAGAACAATTTTACACATGATATAATTGATTATGTTGTGTCAAATAATAATATCGGTCTACACGCGCATGATTGACTTTGACTTGACGTTTTGAATTTGTTTTGTGAGAGGAATTCTTACGTTCATCTGGACACATTAGTCGTCTGACAATCCTAACAACGGAGTGGGTCTCCTCATACTTGGTCATTGGTCTCACACGATTAAATTTACAGATCTATACGAGCATCCGCACACATGAACTCAGCAATCCGGATTAGCATATAAATAAAAATGAAAACTAATGAAATAGGCTTGAAAATTTTGAGTTTTAATGATAAAGGCAAAATAAATGGTAAAGTGAATAGTACCAGGATTGACTTTTTAGTGTAAAAATATGGTTTTTCGTTACAGTAAATAATACCATGAATTTTTCGTTAAAACTCTCTTGGGTTTTCTCAACAGTCTCTATGTAGTTTGTACAACTACAAAATGAGAATAAAAGCTTGTGATTAACATGGTAATTAGCAATTATTAATAGCTCTTCGATTGCCTAAACTTATTCTCTTTTTGTGAGTGGAATTAAATTTAAATGCAATGGAGGAACCAACAAAACTATGCCACACCCAAGCACTCCTTTTTCTCAATTTCACCACTGTGTGTTGAAATGTCTTTTTACTAGATCTATTGTTGTTTTCTCATTTGGCAACTGTGCAGAATCCGCAGATGGATATGATTCCGGGTACAGAACCTTGCTGGCAGTCTTGAGTTTTCACCCAATCATTTCAAATTATGTGCATTATAATTACCGTATTTATGATAACCCAGGATCCAATATTTCTGGGGGTAACATAAGCATATAGAAATGTTCTGAACTTTAAATCAAATATAAGACTAATGCTAAGAGACTCTCTTAGACTCTTTATTAGCATACATTTTAACGTTAATTTCCGTGCTAATATTATTAAAATGTTGGGCCAAAAACATAAGATGACAGTTTGTTCATAGAGAATCTTACTTTTGAGAGTCTGCTTAACATTTCTGGAAATACAAAATTGAAGGAATGCAAAACAAATAATAAAAGAGTATGAAATCGTAATGGTTTACATAAAATATTTCAAATTTTTTGTTTTTGTGGTAATATGAACGACTTCTTATCTATTTTGTATCTTTATTTTTAGTTATACCCTTTATAACTCTACTTTAATCTCACTTTACCTTGTAACTTAAAAGTCACTACTTTACTCCCTAAAACTCAAAATTTGTTCCACTTTAACTTGTGTACTGTAACGACCCATCCCCAAATATTATGATTTTTATAATTTTAAAAAGCGAATTTACGAAAATGCCGTTCGAGGAAAAACGTTGACCGTCTTGTCGTGTCATGTAAGATCCATTTCCTTGGCGTATCCTTGTTCGACTTGTCGATACAAACGCGTGGGCGCAAGTGGAATCGAATTTGGAGCTAAAACGAAGATTTTAAGGGATTCAGGACGATAAGGGTATTTTGGTAAATTTACAATTGGAGATATTTCTCCACCATGGACCATTAGGGTGGTGACATGTGGCGATTTTTTTCCTTCTCGTGATCTCTCTGTCTCTTTCTAGAACTCTCCATCTCTCTCTTTTTCCCTCTCTTCTTTCTATTCTTTCCCTGGGAAACTTTCCCCCTCACCATTTTCTCCCTCCCTCCGAGCACACCACCACCCACCCCCTCGCCTCTTTGGTGAGCCCTCAGACCACCTGAACCCTCTAGATCACCACCATCTTCTCTCCCTATTTCTTTCTCTCTCAGGTTTGTGATCACTATCCAAAAATAGTAGAGGTTCTCGACAACTTCGACGTAGGTAAGACTCAGGATACCTTTGATCCTTTCTCTTTTTGATACAGAAATGCCTCGGGGAATTGTTTTCTAGTTTTCGACGAGAAACCTAGAGGCTTGTGAGCCATTTTTCGGCCAACGCCGATGATAACTTGGCCCTGCTTTGGTATAGACTTGTTCTCCATGTTTCCAGCTTCAATATGGCTTTTGAATCATCAATTTTGGTTAAGTTTTGACCCCAAAATGGAGCCGGGGAAGTTTTCTGGCCAAAACCCCTAGAAACCGATGTTCTTCTTCGTTGGGTCTGGCAACCCATGAACCTAATCGGGTCGACCCGACCTGTAACCCAAAACCGGCTCAAATCTTTAGGCCATGTAAACCAGGCCCAAATCCATAAACCAATAACCTTAACCCAGGCCTAACCTAGAAAATGGCCAAACCCAGCAAATCCGACTCAGACCCAAACCCAGCTTTTTAGGCCAGCGTGTGGGTGCGTGTCATGGCCGACGCGTGGAGCACACGGGCCTTCGCTTGGGGTACTGTGCTTCGCCGACGTCCACCGCGGAGCACAGTACCTCTGGTGGAGTCACCGGTGCCACATGTCACCACCCTAATGGTCCATGATGGAGAAATATCTCTAATTGTAAAATTACCAAAATACCTTTATCATTTCAAGTCCCGTAAAATCTTCGATTTAGCTCCAAATTCAATTTCGCTTGCACCCTGCGTTTATAGCAATGAGTACTACAAGAATACGCTAAAAGAATTGACCTTATGTGACACGACAAAGTGGTCCACAAAAGTCAACTTTTTTTCCTCGAAGGACATTTTCGTAATATCACACTATAAAAATTATAAAAACCCAAAATATTAGGGATGGGTCGTTACAAATATTTGATTTTGAGTTATGTTTTCGGTGCTTATTTAGTGGGTTATCATACAACACATTCACACAACACAAGTATGTAGACGTCTATGGACATAGGACACAGCCATGGCTAGTGTCAGTGTGTGATATATGTATATGTTTATTCTCTAGTGTAAGCCAAATTCGTACAACTTCACCTTCAGGTGATGGACCCTCTGTTTCTTTTATGGCATAACCCAGAGTTGTACAGCTTCACCTTCGAGTGATGGACCCACTGCATATACATATATTATATATATATATATATATCTCTTCTCTGGCATAACCCGGAGTCGTACAGCTTCACCTTTGGGTGATGAACCCATTGCATATACATATATATATATATATATTATATGTATATTCTCTGGTGTAACCTGGAGTTGTACAGCTTCACCTTCAGGTGATGGACCATGATTTCTTCACTGGCGTAACCTAGTGTCGTACATCTTCACCTTTGGTGGTGGTTATGCCTTCAGGCCACTATGATACCTCTAATGGGTATAGCATTGATAAGATTTATGAATTTGCCTTCAAGCGGCAATAACACCATTATCGAGCATTGTTTTACACATACATGTTTTACAAACATTTTTCATGACATGCTAGAGTTTTCAAAAAACCTATTATGTAGTATTATATGTGTTTTTAAAATAGGGGGTTAGTATGTTCATAAAGAAAATGATTTCCTTATTATTAGTACTATTATTATAAACCTTGGTCCACTCACTTTTTTGGTTTTACGCCCCTTAAGGATCTAGATTTGAGGCACACGATCCCAACATCAGGGCATTTCTATGTAGGGATCTTCGAGTCTTCTCAGGGTAAGACTCATTCCTTTGTTTGTGCCTTTTTATAATAATCCTTTCACATTATTCTTGATTAGTTGTATGCTCTGAACACGTTTCCGCATTTGCGTATTTCATTATATTTACATATTTTGTTGCATGCATGTTAAAATGGCTTCGTCACCCTCGGGTGTCGGCTAGCACGTGCCTATCTTGTTATTTGGAGATATTGGGATCGGGGCGTGTCATGGACTCTCTCTTCTCCTTGAAACTTATAGATCTCCTCTTAAAACATATATGAGACCCAACACCTAATAAGACTATGCAACATGTGCAATGAATTTGATTATAAATCTCTAGCAGGCGTCAACATTCAACATTTAGAGAATATTAAGTTTAAAAGAAATTGAAGAGATGAAAAAAATAATAATAAATTAGCCCTGCTCACCCAAATCAAACCCACATAAGAAACTAATAGATCTAAGACAATGTGAAGTGAATTTTGAGTTTTATAAAGTTGACTTTCAAGTTTGTTGTTGGGGGGGGGTGGGGGGGGGATTGGGATCAAAATCGAGTTTCAAGGGGCAAAGTGAAGCAAATTGAGTTTCATGCAATAAGGTGGCAACTTTTGAGTTACAGGAAGCAAAATGAGATTAAAATCGAGTTATAGAGGGCATAGCCAAAAATAATTCTTTTTATTTTTTATTTTTTATTTTTTATTTTTTTAATTGTACAAACATCTATCTTCCAAATACTCTAGAATAGGCATTTACAGTATTTTGTTGGCTAAAAACTCTCCAATGACAAGCTGTAAAATACTTATTTTAGTCGGAAAATGTAAATTTATAGTTTTCTACATCTTTAGAAAGTGGATTCCACTAGTTAACAAAGTAATCCTGAAACTACATGCCACGTAAAGCTCTAATATTGTTTTTACATCTTAAATTTGCATACTTCTATTACATATACTCTAATATTGATTAAGAGTGTCAATATTACTATTTGTGTGTATTGAAATTTTTTAGTACTTTCTACCAACTTATGGAAAAGGTATTGGATGCACCTAGACCATGGAATCGTTGTCAAACACGCGTTTTACGTTTTTCTTTTTGGTTGGAAAACTCTTTAATGGACATAATGTAAATATCTCTATCTAGGTTGAAAAGTGTAAGTGAAGGTGTAAATTTAGAGGTGAGTCCCGTCTGTTAAAAAGCAAGAAATAAATAGATCTCAAAGTTACATTTTCACCATTGAACAAGAGGATTTACTGAAAACGTAAAATGAGATGTAAACATGACTTTTGCATCTCAAAATATTCTAATTTAGAAATAGAGAATCAACCATGAATGCAAAAAACGACTTTATTGTTTTGTCCAACAGAGTTAACCCAAATCTACAAGGAATGAATGATGCCCTAGATTGAATCAAACTGTTAAACACATTAAGTGGCATATCATGATTTGTCTCCACAAAGAAACATTCGAGCTTTATGTGAAAGAATATATATATGCTTCCAATTGGATATTATTGCACATAATACACATTAAGATACACATACATACACACACACACAGAGTAATGATGAAAAATCAAATCCAACAAGCGAACAAGTTCTGATACATATCCATCAACGGTGAAGCAGTACTATAGGAAAAGCCAAACAAGAAAAAGCAATAGAGGACAACTTAAAGTACTGCAAAAGAAAACAGTTGAATTTTGTTTAGGAAATTATTATTGGTATTCTAAATTTCTCATTCTACATTATAAATTTTTTATATTTAAAAATAATAATATAGTTGTGAGGAGTGTATAATAAGATTTTTGGAATGCCAATAACACTTCTTTTTTTTTTTAGATTTGGGAAAATGAAGCTTTTTTAGTCATAATAGTCATTGAGATTAATTATCATTGGATGGTTCAGCGATTAGGGATGACTTTGGCCTATATTTTATACGGCATGTCCTGAGTTTGATTCCTAACACTGATGAATCACACGATGTGGTCGAGGAAGCTGAAATGCCTATGTGAATCTTCTTGGCTTCGAAAGGGTGGACTGTCATGGCGAGCCACTAACTAATCCCTTTAAAAAAAAAAAGAAAAAAAAGAAAAAAAGGAAACATGAGATTTGAAATCAATAAAAGTGTTCTTTGAGTTTGTCTATTATCAATTATTTTGGTTACTCCATAAAAAAAATTATGTGAAATAAGAATCTAAATAACAAAAATACTCTCAATTTAATAAACATCATGCCAAAATAATATGACAAAAATTGAAGGTATTTTTGTTATTCTATGCTTATTTAATAAAGATTTTTTCACAGAATGATCAAAATGATTGATGATGAACAAAAAGAATAAAGTTACGCAATCCAATTTGGCAATTTTGGCTAAAAATGCCGAAAACGAAATAAGAGGGGTGTATGCTTGATTCTGCAATTTGCCTTTTAGTGTGTCTGTTTTATTTATTTATTTTGTGGTCAACTATTCCAGGAAAATTGGTATTTGTTTAAACATGTTTTCTCCAGTTTTTCCTTTGTAATAATATGATAATAAACTACCCCAGTTCAGGATAGTTTAAATGACAGCATAAAATTATAAATCTAATTTAAAAAGGGAAAATCTTGTGGGGTTTTAAGGAAAATTATAAATAAGTAAATAAAAAAAGATGAAAGTAGATAAAAACCTTGTACAATCTTGCGAACCTAATACAATTTCTCATTTTGAATCATATTGATCATGGATGTGGTAAAAATGATAAGTAAGATTATAAGAAAATTGCATTATATTTTAATAAAACTTCATAATTGAGCCATGTTTATACAAAATTAGCATTAAAATGGTGAAGGTTCACGTATGAATACACTCATGTTGCATTCCTATGTTTTTTCGCACGAAAAATATAGTGAAGCTTTTTTTTTTTGGCAATTTGAAAGAAACAAATCGTTAAAAATGATAAGTAAAAATTTGCAACAGATCTCATAAAAAATTCATTATTAAGTCTTTCAATACCCTCCTCCTCTTTTTCCTTCTAATTCCCATACACATCAACATTCCTCTTTTGAGCTGCAGTAGCAAATCCATAGGAACCTAGTGGACCAAGTTTCTTTGGTGTGGTTCAACCACGTGGCCTCAAACCTAAAAGGTTTGTTTAAGGGGGAAGCAAATCACTCTTCAGAATAAAATTTCAGTTGGCATAGGTCGAGGTAGAAATTTGCTTGCGTTCAAAAGAGGAAATCTTAAAAAGTTTATTATTATTATTTTTTATTTCTGAAAATTTGAAAAAAAAAAATCATTATAGGAGATTAATGCTGATTGTGGAGCCTAAAATAATCTCAAAAATTCTAAAGGCGACACATGAACTTTTATTCAAGAAAGACAAGATTGCCCTCAATAAATGGGCAGACTTCTCAGATACTTCCACGCGTAGCTCACACCCCTGAAGGTCCCCACAGTTGAATACGACCGCCTACAGCTCACTTGCCCTTGGTAATAAATTAAAGATAAGTATTAATTATCCAAATCATATCTTTAATACATTCCCAATTGAAGATTGACTTCAATCAAGTAAGTAATCCCAATTTAAATAAATTAAGGATAATCACACCATTATCTCAAGTTATTATTTCCTATTTAATAACTTAAGAATATTTTGAGAATATTTCTCCAAAACACCTTGGCCAATAGGATATTGCCCCGTGTAGGGTAAAACCCTAATATTGTGGCCGACCCTATCCCTATAAATACCCCATATTCTACCAAATTTTTAGAGCTTTTAATACCCTTAAAAAAGCCCTAAACACTTTACTCTCTCAGAAAAACTGACTTAGGCATCAAAGATCCATTGATTGTTTTGCACATGCATTTTCGTCAAAACTAAAGACGACGGAAATTTACATCAACAAATTGGTGCTTTCATTGAGAGCTGATTCAAATACTCGAAGAAGCCTCTTGCATTGGTTTCTTGAATTTTGTATTACGTTGAATTTCCCACACGTCGTATCAATTAATTTTTCCTAGAAAAATTTATTGATCAATCCCTAGGGAAATGATACAATGGTAGGAAATTCGAAAACCATGATGAACAGAACCTTGTACGTACAAGGATTTAGACCGGAGAGTGGAGACCAGGACATAGCCCCACGACGACAATCCTCAAGTCTTAACGCGACGGCAGGAAGAGCCCCACCGCCTCGAAGTTGCGCCACCACCATTGTAGTGACCCAGCAGTTGCGGTAAAGCCACCAGGCCACGACATTAATCCCATCACCACTGCACTTGCAGCGCCGCATCTAACCAAACCCTGGGCAGGAAGCCCAAAACTTGGCAGCTGCCACAGAAGGTCCGGGGCAGGAGGTACAACCCACTACAGTAACAGGCCCAAACTTTAACCTAAAATACGGTAGCCGCTGCTAGCCAGGCAGTTCAACGAGGCCCAACGCAAGCCACCCAGTTAGCAGGCCACGATGTGATAGCCCTACGGCCATACAGGCCCAAGGCGAGCATGAGTCAGTTCAACGCGCCTCGCGACCTGCTCCGACGATCTAGATTCCGACCACCGATCATGCGATCGACCTAGGGTTATTTTCACCCCACTTACTTACAAGAATGCCCACTTTGGGCTCAAGTTTTGTACCTGCAGTCCTCTATACTTCCACCACACTTGGAGACGCCCATTATCCAAACTTTCCAATCCAAATGGCGAGCACCACATGCCCCTGCAGGTCGCTAATTTGACAAATGCCCTCACGCAAGAAACCACCTTAGTGAATCAGCTCCTCAAGCGCATTGAGATGCAGTGCACCCCAAATGAGGTGTCCCGACGCAGGACAAGAGCGGAAGAACGTAACTCATTTCAGCGACGTCCCGACAAAAAGCAGCTTAGCCCACCACTAATTGTGCGTTCGGGTAGTGTGCACTCTCATTTGGGCCCTCAGGGAAACGTCTTCTCCTACCTAGATAAGCAGAGAAGCTTTCATTCTCATTTAGGCTCACGAGTTAGTATGCATTCGAGGTTGGGTCCACATTCCGAAGAGCACTCAGGACATAACAGAAAAAGCGTCCATACGAGGGTAGGCCCATAAGGAGATCTTCTTACGTGGTAACGGAGTAGGCAGCCGTATGACGCCCAGGGAAGAGCACGAGAGCAATCCAGCTTAAATTCCACTGGCTGCCCCTGCCAAGAACGATGACGAGCATTACAGAATGGACCACGTGCACCGCAATTGTGGCACAGACAAGCAGGACATACCGAATAACAACTTGGACTAGTAGGTTAGCACCGGGGCAGCTGGAGGCTTCGCTAACCTACCAGGCGCAAATCTAAGAAGAAGTACAAAGACTCGTAGTCGAGCTGTGTGGATTCCAACGCATTGGTACCACCAACGATGCCTTCAGTAGAGATGTGGCCAACCTAAGTGGGTCACCGTTCACAGAGAAGATCGAGTAGACGGAGCCCCGACGGAAGTTTAGCCCGCTACACTTTACTTTGTTCAAAGGAGACGAAGATTCGGACAAGCACTTGATGCACTACCGAAATGCCATGACCCTCTACGCTAATGATAACGCTCTTATATACAAGATCTTTGCCACGACACTCCAAGGTGAAGCGCAAGACTGGTTCCACACCTTGCCGCCACGTTCAATCTGGAACTTCAATGAACTTTCCTTAGTTTTCACTATGGAATATTCGTCTTACCGCTCAATAAAAAAGAAGTTCAACTGCCTTTTCAACATGAAGAATGACCCGAATGAAACACTCCGCACATACGTCAAGAGGTTTAAGGCGGAGAAGGTGAAGGAAGGCTGGTGTAACGAATACCTCGATAAGCTAGCTGCATGACTTATGTAATTAGCAGAAGTTAACACTAAACGCCCATTAAAGACAATGCAGATTAATGGCATCTTTGCCAGGTCAGAGCACTCTCGGTCCACATTTAGCAATGTGAAGGAATGCTTGAGGAAATCTCCCATCATCTCCTGAACTCTGTTTAGGCTTATCCAAATAAGTTCGAGGTCTCAAGCAGTTCGTCGAACAAGACCTCACAGGTCGATGATTATCCCAGTTGTTATGTAGTTTCTACCTTTGCCAGGTAAACTAATTCACCGACAACTGTTTAGGTAAGCTCTCCAGCGCAAGAGGGTAAACTAATTCCTCAACCACCCATGTGACAAGCAAAGGACGTCTTCTACCCTGCAGACATGGAGTGTGCTTTCCAATAAGAAGAAGGTAAACTAATCTGAAATATCCAGACTTCGATGAATGGTACGACTGCTCAGTATCCCCTGAATACAGCGACTACCTGAGCCGAACAACTCCCAGAATTGGCCAAGATAGTCCTTCCCTTGGAATAAACTTAGCCAACTGAAGGATTTAATTTCGCGGGATCCCGGGTCTTTAACCGGAAGATACGCTAAGTGCAGGACACCTACCTATGAAAAAGTTCGTGTGACAAGATGGTCCATCCTCGACATGTAAGTCTTTATGAACATAGCTTGGTTTTAAAGTGTTGCAATACTAGTTAAGTGACTTGCGGAATCAAGTTGCAACTCGGAAGGATGTGGCTTCTGAGGCGCGATTCTGCATACACCTCACGCCTAAAATGCCTCTAAAAGCCAGGGACGACGCCTGAAGTGGTCACGCGGGTCATCTGCTTCTATAAGTAAGAAGTCCGGCCGACGACTCAACGATTGGCAGTCCAAGATAATTCGTAAGCCGAGACTTACACCTGCTATGATTATGCGGACCCGTCTTCTTAATTAAAAATAGCACTTCTGGCCGATGGTTTATGGTTTAAGTTTTGCTGGGACAAGGTTGAGTGTCACAACTATAACAGCTACGCAAACCTCATCTACTTCATACGAGAAGCATGAGTCTAGTCGACGACTCTATAAGTTAAAAATCTCACAACATGCCCCAGCAAGGCTAAGGCTTAAAAAGCCACTAAAGTCGAGTGTCATGACTATAGCAGCTACGTGGACCTCCTCTGCTTCCTACGAGAAGCATGAGTCCGGCCGACGGCTCTATAAGTTAAAAATCTCGAACATGCCCCGTGAAGGCCAAAGCTCAAGAAGCCACTAAAGTCGAGTGTCACGACTATAACAACTACGCGGCCTCCTCTGCTTTCTACGAGAAGCATGAGTTTTGTTGACGACTTTATAAGTTAAAAATCTCGCATTTTTCCTCTTACAGGTAAAGCTCTAGAAGCCCCGAAGACAAAACTAAAACCTAAGTGGCGATGTGAGATCGGCTGTTTCCTTAAGGCAGCTAACCCAGCCGACCGTCCTAGACGGCAAAATAGAAAGATGAAGCAAAATAAGGAAAACTGTTTATTAAATTTCTAGCAAATTGATAAATCAGCTCAAAGGCCAACAAAGTTCAAATAAAGCATAACCAAAAGGAAGTGAAGAAAATTCCTAAGTCTAAGCAAAAAGACAATTCCTTGGTAGCCTACGGAACCACTGGTTCTTTGACTACCAAGCCTTCAGCAGCCGCACCGTTCCTAGTAGCCAAAGCTTCCATCAGCCCATTCTCAGCCACCCCTGCCTAGACTGTCTGACCTTCAGCTATTCCACCAAAGGTAACCTTAAACGAGAAATCAAGCATGTTAATTGGAGAAATGAAGAAAGTCTCGAAGTTCTTCTCGGAAAATTCACAATCTGATGCCTTGCCCTGAAGATAGTCTACATAGCCAAGCTTGTAGAAATTGGCCTAACAAGAAGCAAACGCCGCTTCGTGACCATCTTTCTCATTCTTCAGTTGCACATTCTCCTCAACAAGCCTAGTGTGAGTACCCTACAGCTCATCCAGTTCCTTTCTTAAGTTCTCGCTAGCAGATAGCGCACCTTGTAAATCCATTTCATTGGACTCAAGCTTACTAGCAAACCCTTGAGACGAGACACTTTAGCATGCATAAAGATAAGCTCATCGTCCTTGGAAAAACAAGCAGACTATAGCTCTAAATTAACATGCTCAAGGTCCTCAACCACTGAAGAAACACGACTGACTTCCTTCTTTACAACCTCCAACATCGTTTAAGTTGCACTAAGCATAGTCTTCAAGTTGACAACCTTTTGATGAGTGATTTCTAGCTGCACAGAAGTGGGGGCAAAGACATCATACCCCTTTAAAAAGACGAGTTCAGATTTGAGCTTTTCGATTTTTTCAGCAGCCGAGCAAAGCTGAGCCATCAATGCCATTTCAACCTCTTTAGCACACTCAACAACATCCTAAGCAACGTGCATAGACTCATCTGCTAAGATTAAAGTCTTATGCATTGTAGCAATTAGGGATGGCCTTCTTCAACAGACAAGACGTTTCGCAAAAGAGTTTGAGCGGACTACAACTTTCCTAACACTATCAACAAACTTGGTGCATGCGTTGACATCCTCAAACAGGTTAGCCTTTAGCAGCGTGCAAATCGCAGGAAACTCATCAGCCCAGACTCGGTGGATCTCTCACAACTGCTTGTGCAAGCAGATTTCCCGTTCTTAGCAGATGAGTCAGTCACGGTAGAAGGAGAAACAGGCCCAGGCGCCACCTTAGCAGCAGAAATCCACCTTCCTGCTCTTCATAATGGCGAGCCTTTCAGAAGCCGAACCAAGCTTAGATCCCGACAGGCACTTTGATACAAACCCGGACATCGGGGGCACCATCGAACCCTTATGCCGGGCAAGCCTCTCAGTAATGAATGTGGTCACCTTCAGAGCAGCAAATTTTATAGGCTCAGGCTCAACGGTTTTCTTCGCCCCCTTGGGGGAAGTTAGATCAATGACAAGCTTCTCGGTAGCAGACGAGCTCCCACGAGCAGCAAAAGAAGTCATTGGCTTCTTCTCGACCGAATGCTCGCAAGCAGGTGAGGAAGATATTTTCTTTCCACCCTCATTGGTAGCAGGCTCTACCACAGCGATCAGACGAGCCATCGCCTCATCCTTTATCCGCTTTATCTGTTCCTTCGGAGGCAGACCACCTTTCTCCCGACGAAGAGGGCTGAGCAACTAGCACTACTCACGGTACTCAGCAAGAATGCCTAAGGCGATGTGAACTTTCTTCATATTCGCCGAAGTCCTTGTAGTTGAGCTAAACTCCGAATCTACGCAAAGTTAGAAGGACGATCAATAAATTGAAGTCATGGAGCAGCTCAACAAAAATTCAAGCAGGACAAGAATTAAGCAATTCACTTACCACTAATAAATGTAGTCGGGACACACAACTCAGGAAAAGAGTTAGACTCTCACTCCCCGCTCACTTCTAAGGTGTTTCTTGCCCACTCATGATCACCTTTGCAAGAAGCATCGATCAGTTTATAGCGAGGCCTCAATTGCCTTACACTTTCCTCGTGGCCAATCTCGAAAAAGTACCATAACTCATTTATGATCAAGCCAAGATCAAAGAACTTGCTCAAGTTTGAGAATCCCACCATTGCAAGATTGCATTTAGGGAACACTGAGCAGGTACGCATTTCATGAAGCAGATCACCTCCTAGAAAAGACACAACATAGGAAAAGTAAATCCTAACACAAAGTAATATTGATGGAATTTGATAGCCTTCTTCCTAGCAGTGGCGCCTTCGCCGCATGGCTTATGGCAGCTGTCATCTTTCACCCACTTCACGCGAACCCCTGACGGAATCGCATGCTTGTACACCTCAAGAAAATCTTGAAACAGCTCATCGGAATTGATCTTCACATGCGCAGCCTTGAAATAGCCCACCTTGACGGTACAAGGGTGGAGGATATTCGTCACTCTTGCGATCGGAGGAAGACATCTCAAAATCTCTGCAAAAAGTATGAGAAAAAAATATTTAGAAGGCAACTCGTGAGAATAGAATTCAAAGTGAGAGCTGCCAGCACCTCGGCCCAAGTCGAGCCAACCCGTGCTGCTCCACCAAGCAGCCTCTAGGTTCCCTTGCTGTGTGTCATCCACATTCATGGCCCCTGCCGATCCAATTTTTCCAGTCCCAAGACTTCCAAAAAATTCAAAGAAAATTCAATTTTTTATTACCTTGGTACGGCTTGGAAAAGAAGAACAACAACGAGAGACAACTCTTTACAAGGGCAAGAAAAGAAGAAAGCTAGGGGAGGGGGAAGAAAAATTTCCTCTGGTTTCTCTTCCTTGTTGGAATAATGATTGCTCTTCATATTTATTTAATCCTCTGCTTAAGGCAGAATTAAATAGGTATTGGGGGCAATTAGTTTCCTTTTCCTAGAAGAAGTCTATCTTCAAAACAAGAAAGGAGATCAAGTTCAAATTGGAAAATAACTCTACAAGTCCAAACAGCTTGGGATTTCTACACCTACTATCCTTTCCTACATGCAGCACAGTAGGTGTGGGCATTTGTGGAGCCTAAAATAATCCCAAAAATTCTAGAGGCGACAAATGGACTTTGATTCTAGAAAGACAAGATTGACCTCAATAAATGGGCAGACTTCTCAGATATACTCCCACACATAACTCACACCCCTGAAGGTCCCAAAAGCTGAATACAACTGCCCACAGCTTATCTGCCCTTGACAAGGAATTAAAGATAAGGATTAATTACCCAAATCCTATCTTTAATACATTCTCAATTGAATATTGACTTCAATCAAGTAAGTAATCCCAATTAAATAAATTAGGGATAATTACACCATTATCTCAAGATATTATTTCCTATTTAATATCTTGAGAATATTTTGAGAATATTTTGAGAATATTTCTCCATAAACACCTTGGCCAATAAGATGCCGCCACGTGTAGGTTAAAACCCTAATATTGTGGCAGACCCTATCCCTATAAATACCCTATATTCTAGCAAATTTTCAGAGCTTTTGCTACCCCAAAAAAAAGCTATAAACACTTTACTCTCTCAAAGAAACTGACTTAAGCATCGGAGATCTATTGGCCTAATCCTCTTCCCCACTTCGTGGGCACGTGAGGCTTAGATCTTTGATCAAAAGTGTTGATTGTTTTGCAGGTGCATTTTCATTAAGACTGAAAACGGCGGAAATTTGTATTGACACTGATTATGAATAAAAAACATAAAACTATTACTAAAAATTTGCATAATATCTCACCAAAACTTTGTAAAACATGATTAATTAATATAATTAGAGTGTTGAACCTTGAATCAAAAGGTGGTTGTCCTGCGTCCATTTTATTTTGCACAAGGAAATATAATAAAAGCTTTATCTTTTTAGGGAAAATTAAAATAAAAAAAAAATCAAATTACCAAAGTGATTAGTGGAAATAATAGAAGGGTAGTAACTAATTAAACTGTAGCAACTAGAAAATGCTTTAAATACCATAACCTCTAACATTAAACTGCCAGGAACCCCTCTCTCTCTCTCTCTCTCTCTCTCTCTCCTTCTAACCCACTAGGCACTCAAAGCAGAGGCAGCAAGGAACCAGCTCATGGTTGTCTTCTAAAAAGCTTCCATCTTTCCGATTCCAAGAAGCTCAAATACTCACTGAATTTTCAAACCCCCACAAAAAACCAAGTCATGGGTTGCTGTGAATCCAAAGTTTCAGAGAACCAACAACCAGAGAAAATCCAAACCCAGCATCTAGCTCACAACAGCCAGACCCCGACCCACCACACGAATCCCACCTCCGGATCCGACCCGGAAACCGGCGGAACCCCACCCTTCTCCGAATTCTCCTTCGCCGACCTCAAAGCCGCCACCAACAACTTCAGCTCTGACTACATAGTTTCGGAGAGCGGCGAGAAGGCCCCTAATCTTGTTTACAAGGGCCGGCTGCAGAACCGCCGTTGGATCGCCGTCAAGAAGTTTACCAAGATGGCGTGGCCTGATCCCAAGCAGTTTGCAGTGAGCTTGGCTTTTGTGCTTTTGCTTCATTTGGGTTTTTGAGTTTTTGGTATTTTTTGGTGGGTTTTCAATCGTTTTGTGAATTGGGTCTATGAATGATTTGTGGGTTTTGGTTTTGCAGGAGGAAGCTTGGGGTGTGGGGAAGCTGCGGCATCGGCGGCTTGCAAATTTGATTGGGTATTGCTGTGATGGGGATGAGAGGCTGCTTGTTGCTGAGTACATGCCTACTGATACTTTGGCTAAGCATTTGTTCCACTGTATGCCAAACAAAATCTATCTTTATTTACTATTCGTCTTTCGACTTCACCTGGTTTATTTAGAATGCTATTTTTAGCTCAGCTTCTAAGATTTCTCAGTGACCCTTTTGTGAAGTACCTCTAAATATATAGCTTTTTAACAACAAACATTGAAATGCAAGATGGTATTGACATTAGTTTTCTACAACACGAAACGTTCCATTAATCATTTTTTTTTTGTTTTTTTTTGTTTTTTTTTGTTTTTTTTTGTTTTTTTTTTTGGTTAATGGTTCGGTCATTGATCTTAGTTGGCCATGTTAATCCCAGATGATGTTAAACATTCTTTTCATTTGGAGAAGTCGTGGGGAGGTGGTTTTTAGTGTGCCAGTACCGTGCTTGTCTTTGTACTGCTAATTTACTAAGTTTGCATAAGCAATCAATTCAATGTTTTGAGTTTTGTTCCTCCAAATTTAGAATTAGTTGCTGTGTTTGTCAAAAATTAATTTTTGGGCTCCGCTTGTTCATACAGGGGAGAATCAAACCATTGAGTGGGCCATGCGTTTAAGAGTGGCTCTTTATATTGCTGAAGCTTTAGATTATTGCAGTACCGAGGGCCGCCCGTTATACCACGATTTGAATGCTTATAGGGTTCTCTTTGACGAGGTATTCAATTCTCAAATTCAATCATCTTTGTTTAAAATGTGTTTTCAGTCACTTTAGTGTTCATTAGATTTTAGGGTGATAATGTAGTATTTGATGGACTTGTAGGATGGTGATCCTCGTCTTTCGTGTTTTGGCTTGATGAGAAATAGTAGGGATGGGAAGAGTTACAGTACAAATCTTGCTTACACGCCACCTGAATATTTAAGAAATGGTAATAACTTCTCTAGCCTAGATATCACCTATCTGTTTGATCATATTTCTTGTCACTATTCTAGTTTTCCTATCTAAACAACTTCTCCTGCTTGAGATATGCCGACTTTACCTGGTTGTTTATTTACTTTGTAGGAAGGGTCACTCCAGAAAGTGTTGTTTATAGCTTTGGCACCGTCCTTCTAGATCTGCTTAGTGGGAAGCACATCCCTCCAAGTCATGTAAGTGGACTGCTATAAATGTGGCATGCACATTTTACAGCTAGTGTGTCCTATTCCTTTTCTTACTTATTCTAACTAGAGTCTTTAGTGCTATACTATAGTCATGTTGGAGTGCGTCAACTTATAATTGTTCGCTCAAAGTGATTACAAATAATCTGTATTGGATCTGTTTATACTAAGCTTGATTGTTGGAGTAAGATATGCAGAAAAATCTTTGAGTATTCAATCTCTCCTGAATGTTGGATTTGAGCATCAGTTGTCTTCAAACCACTGGATGTTATAGGAAACAAATAATCAACGAACAAAATCCCTGTTTTATATAACTTGATTCCCTCTCCATATCATTCGCCCATCTCTTGATACTTGATGAACACTCCTTTTTACCTAATTGCAAAACTGGTATCATAGTTTTTATTAATTTGCATAATTATAAATTTTTATTTTTTTTCCGTTTCGTCACATTAGAATTTTTTTCATCATCATCATCATGGTATCTGGATTATGAATTTCAACAATAATTCATTATGCTGGGTGTGTCCATCATGCTCTTTGAGTTGTTTACCAGTTTCTGTTATTATCTAGAGTTAACCCTCTTGTAAGATGATCATACTTCACAATGTTTACATTGTTGAAAAAATATCATGTAAACAGGCACTTGACATGATACGAGGGAAAAATATCATTCTGTTAATGGATTCACATTTGGAGGGGAAATTTTCTACAGAGGAAGCAACTGTAGTTGTTAATCTTGCCTCTCAATGTCTCCAATATGAACCTAGAGAGCGGCCTAATACAAAGGACCTTGTTGCAACACTCGCTCCACTGCAGACCAAACCTGATGTAAGAGACTTTCCCTTATAGGATTATTAAATTGTCTGGTTTATGGACGAAGCTGTTATTCTTTTATGGACGAAGCTGTTATGCTTTGTACTAGTGACTTTGTATGTCCGTGGCATAAGCTGTTTTATGATGGCTTAATATGGCTGGGTGCAAAAGGAATTACTTCACACTATATTTGAAATAGTGGAGCCTCATGGACTGGAAAATGATGCATGCACAGTGCATATATGGGTTGTGGTTGGCATCCTCGCTGTAGCCGATGCCTTTAACCTCTTTTCGGGCATTCCTCTGTGGTGCATCCATATATTCTTATATGGCCAAAACTATGTTTATCTGATGACCTAATATTGGATCATATGTGTTCTATACTCGGCTGTGCTCGTAAGTTGATAAAGGAGGGCTACTTCACAATAAAAATCTAATTACCAAGGTTCTGGATTGTAGGTTCCATCTTATGTCATGCTTGGAATTCCAAAGCATGAAGAAGCGCCTTCAACCCCACAACGTCCCCTTTCTGCTATGGGTGACGCCTGCTCTCGGATGGACCTCACAGCAATCCATCAGATCTTGGTTATGACGCACTACAGAGATGATGAAGGAACCAATGAGGTACGTTTGGTGGTACTAGAGCGTCTTGCATATCCTTGCTCATTCAATTTATACTGAGATATCTTTTTTGAATTTATATGGATTCAGTTATCTTTCCAAGAGTGGACTCAACAGATGAGAGACATGTTGGAGGCAAGGAAACGAGGGGATTATGCATTTCGGGACAAAGATTTTAAAGCAGCCATTGAGTGTTACTCCCAGGTATAACTTTGTTGTTTGTTCATGTGTATATGTTTTATTTATATATTTTTGATCTTGTGGGCTGGAATTACGCCAATAAATTGACTGAACTTTTGATTAGGAACCTTTCGTTGATTGGCATAGCTCTTTGAGACATTTTGTTTCATATCTGTGTTAGTTATGGGCTCATCGAGTTATAATCTTGAACTAAGGCCTTGAGAAGTGAGTCATTCCTTTTGTTCTTTTTGGGCGCAGTTCATAGATGTTGGAACTATGGTTTCGCCAACTGTTTTTGCCCGACGCAGTTTATGCTACCTGTTAATGGAGCAACCAGATGCTGCCCTTCGAGATGCAATGCAAGCGCAATGTGTCTATCCGGAATGGCCCACAGCCTTCTACATGCAGTCAGTTGCTCTAGCCAAGCTGGACATGCACAAGGATGCTGCTGACATGTTAAATGAAGCGACTGCGCTAGAAGAAAAGAAGCAGCGAGGAGGCCGGGGATCATGAGGATCAACTCTGTAATAACTAATGAGTGATAGTCCATTATTTACCATTACCGGTTGACAATTGTTGTTGAGGCTACACGTAATTTGTATAAAATCTGAGCTGGGAATCCAAATTGTCTTTACCGTTGAGAATGTATGTACACAGAAACGCCTTTTGTTGCACTAGTGAATCAGTGAATGTCTGCCTCTCTCTCTCTCTCTCTGTCTCTCTCTCTGTCTCTGTCTCTGGTCTTCTGCAAGTACCCATGGAAAAATCTTTCCCAGGCAATTTGTTCAAGTTAGTTATTTGTCGCTCGACGAATGAAATCTGAATGAAATCTAAAAATTCACAAACTATTTGTGTTTTTTTCTTCCTCTAGAGCTTCACAAATGATGTGCTAGTGACAGTTAAAACACGAACGTGCCCTTGAGTATATTTGTTAATGCCATTACTTAACGCTGTCACGTAATACTAGTATTCTTATGGTGCGTTTGTTGCACCAGACTATCTCGGATTGCACTAGATTTAGGGACTAACCTGGACTGGTTTAGACTAGACTAAGTTGGACTAACTTAGAGAAGCGTTTGATGTAGTGTTGGACTAAAAAGGTGGACTAACACACCTTAAGAATGTTTAGTGAGCCCGTTAGTCTAGGAAGCAAGGGAACAGTCTTAGCAATCCCATGTTTCTTGGGCGGTCTCACTAAGACTGTTTAGTGAGCCCGTTAGTCTAGGCGAGTGAGACTTTATCCTATTAAAGTTAGTCCTGGTGAGAAACAAACACTGGACTACCGTACCCTTCAATCCAGTCTAATCTAGTGAGAGCTAAAGAAGCCAAACAAACACACCCTTAGAGTAATGCTAGGTAGACTAAATTTGCAAACTAAATAATGTGTGACCAATAAGAAATAAGTACGTTAATCAACATTTAAGTAATAATCTAATCATCAACTTCCATGTCATTTAGTTTACAAAATTTAGTTTACCAAATTTGGTATCCGCATTACCCAGTATCCTAATGGATATTCCTATTTTCAAACTTATATATGGAATTTCAGATTCCATAACCACTTCAAAGGTCTCATTTGTATATAACGTATGAAAAATCATAGGTATACTCTAAGGTAACACCTTGGGGGTGTAGTTCGACTGGTAGACCAAAGTATCGTCAAAACAACACTTAAACTTTAGGTCAAGGCATAAATGAGTTTTCCTAAGATCTTTCATCTTGAATTTCATCTTCAAGTATGAGACAGTTTTCTCAAACTCTTCCAGAGTTTTAGTGAGATGCATGTCATTAACATAAACTGTAACTCTAGCAATTCAGATTAAGACTTCATAGTTTAACACACAAAGACATACTTTATATCCTTAACTGATCAAATAATCTCTTGGATGGGTATACCACATCCATCGGATTAGTTTAATCCATAAGTGAACGCCTCAAACAAGTTGAGAGGGTGTTCCGTGGTTTGGAACTATTTGAACCAGTCCATGTAATTCTTCAGGAACTTACATGCAAATCTCTATATCTCTATTCCCATGGGGAAAACACTAACCACATTTCATAATGCTGCTATCAGTCACATGACGTTTGAGAGAAACCTTATGCCGTAAGATGTGCATCATATCGCACTATTTCATTCATCTCATTATGCTTCCTTTCCCATTTGTAACACAACGGGGTTATTTTAGGAAGTGTAGGAACAATAGATCCAAAACACACTTTGGTAAGAAATTCGACCTGGATTGTAATTTAGGTTGTCCAATCAGTTCTACATTGTCACTTAATCAACGGAACACGATTTGATATCGTCGCTTTTCATTTATGTCGATAGCTACCATATAAGTGAAAAATCCTCGGTGGTAATCTCATTTCAATTCCCTTTTCGCATCCAAACTAGTATACTGGACCAAGAACTTCAAGTCTCGGGAATAATCCAGATTAATCTCATGAGATGGAAATGATTTGAGACAGTGATCAAGTATAGATTCATTGTTGTGCCGTGATCTTCCTCTTTTAGGGAAGTGAATCCTATGAACTGAGTGATATGTTGTGCTCCAAGTCAAGACAGATTGATTGGCTATCCGTCGGTATACCGGACCTTCCAACCAAGGCGGCACACCCTTCAGGAATGTTGACTTGACGTCTGTTAAGTACGTCTATCCTTGTAGGCATGTTTGCAGCTGGTATATGATCTCGCCACTTTAGCTAGATCAGAGAACGCATCTAGAGCAACATTCTGAAAGCTAGAATTCATTGTACTTACTTATCACACTTGTATGGTATGAGGATCGAGATGATACATAGTGGGCAACATCCACGCAAATTCGCACCGTTCTACAGGAACATTGACGTTCAAATCTCCCCCTAACAACGGGAAGACTATCTTATTAAAGTAAGAATGCATAAATGAGCGGTAAGCGATCGATAGCAAGGGCTCTAAGAGAGCTAAGGTGAAGAAGAATCATAATCGACAAAGATTCACATCCTTGAGGACCCATTTTGGTATGTTACGGCGGTGCAACTTGGCATATGGAATGTACACCCAAATACGTAAATACGAAGCGTCAAATTCATACCCAGTAACCACTGTAACGTCGAATAGATTGGGTGGCAATGGGCCTCAAGGTGGACCAACATAACTGCGTACAAGATTACATAGCCCTAGGCAGAAACCAAAAACTTGGTACATTCACTAAGGTCCGAGCGATAATTTAAATTGCGCTTTATGATCATTATGTGAGGCTATTTGGGGTGAACATGGGAATTCAATGTTCAATTATAAACCCAAAAAATGTGTAATACTTTATCAAAAACCATCGATATAAACTCTCCGGCATTATCTAGTCTCCCAGACTTTAAGGGATAAGTAGGGTAGTGAACCCTTAATTGGCCATGAGGTTTAGCAGCAATGTGTGTGGACAAACATGTGACCAGTTTGTCGATTCATCAACCAAAACTATAAGTATTTATATGGTCCGCATTTTGGTTAGATTAGTCCACATATATTCCCTTGAATTCACTGTGAAAAGAAGGTCATTTCGTATTTTGTTAGGAATGATTTTGAAAATCAATTTCCCACAACGAGCAGGCTTGGGAAAGTGTGCTTATAGGCACAAAATCCTTACTTCGGGTAAGGAGCTATGTTGTAGCAACATTGTTTGACCTAAATGTCCCAAATGATCATGCCAAAGCAAGTAAACTGCTCGAATCACCTGGCTCTAGGCCAAGCACATGTGGTGTGTCCCCAGTTGGGAGATAACCTATTGACCCCAAATCAAAGCTTCAGGCTACTTTTTGGAGGTGGTGCAAAGATATTTCACTTTATTTTCTTCATTGGTTTCATTTATGATCATTGTCATCTCGAATATCCTTAAAAATCCAGAACAGTGAGAATATAAGGTCTCTTAAATGGTAATGTAGTACCATTTATACAACGAGGAGTGTGCCGATGCTTTTAATCAAGTTGGATAGACCTAAAGTCATTGCTAGATAAGTGATTTAGGTGTAAAGTTAGTGTGCGTAGTATAGCATTCATCCAAACAACTAACCGTCCTACATTCATACCTAATCACGTGTTTAATTAAATTCGGTCACATGTATACAAGAAACATGATTCAATTAACTCGTATTCGAGGACAATATCAATAAGATTATCCATAACGAAAAACAAACACCAAACTTGAATCCAAGAACATGGAAAAATGTTCACAAAGTAAATGGTTTACTGAGGGGATTCGGCCAACAAGGCCACTCATGTCAAAATTTTACTATTCCAACGGTGTTTAGTGGAGCAAAATTTGTCTCACATATTGACTATGAGAATGGTACTCCTCAACAACATTGGTAGGGGCACGAACAAGTGCATAACCAACGATCTATTCCATCAAGAAGTAAGTAGATTATGCAGGGTTAAGGTTTGAAAATATTATCCCTTATTCTTGAAGTTTTAGGTTTTAGGTACCAAGGATCATGCTTCGGGCATAATTCCACACCTTGGCAAGCCTTGATTCTACCATATGTTTTAAAACACAAACTTGTAATTGGATTGTGAGAGAGAGACCTAGAACCTAGAATTGGGTTCGGTAGGCTCTAGCCGAAGCTGGAGTGGTTTGTTCGGTAAGCCTTTGTTGAAGCAAAGCAATACCGTTTAGTGCACCTCTGCTGAAGCAAAACATGCCCTTCAGTGCATCCCTGCTGAAGCAGGGCACCACCATTCTGTAGGCTCTGATCGAACTAGGTTAAGCCATTTTGTAGACTTTAGCCGAACTGGGTCTATACCGTTCAGTAGACTCTAACCGAACTGAGTCCATACCTTTCGGTAAACTCCAGCCAAAGTTGGGTCTATACTTTTCTCTCACATTTGTGGTAGTAATCAGATTTGAGAATTTGGTAAACTTCCACTTTCTACATTGCTGCTTTAGGAGCGAATTAGAAACATGGAAGGACGAGAAAAGTATTCTCCAGTCAAAATTCGATCGAATTTATAAACTTTAGAATCGTACTTGTTCATGGACGTAATCATGGTATATTTCAGGCAATGTCTGTCATGATTAAACGGTCCATAGAAGCGAGCCAAAGAGCCATGGAATCCTTATTTGGGAGGTACTTCCATGTGTAATGTTTCGGGCATAAGTCTTCGAATGAAGATTATGGCGGAGGCTTATTCAGCTCTTCCATGCCATTGTTGGATTCAATGGTTCCTTAGCTTCTTGATAGTCAAGTAGAGATTCACGTCTTATACCCCACATAAAGTGGTTTATATTAGAAACGTTTAAATCAGTAAAATCGAACTTGTTACAATTTGAAAATCCATGGAATTGGAGCGAACAAGATTGTCATTGGTGCTATGGGAATGAATCATCCATAAGCATCAAAGTTTGAACATTCGAGTTCTAAGACATGGTTTTCATGAAAAACGTCGGGTTTTCATGGGTGTATTTGTTTTATGAAAACTTCGGGTTTCAAAGGCACTAAATTTGAAACTACAGGTTCAATTTAGTTTATGAACGTTTAGTTCATAAAAGAGACATTCATGCAAGAACACATAATACAATATGTTGATTTAAGTGTATTGGATTTTAGATGCTTCAGGAACTCAAGTGTGAGTGCTTTGGGACTACGAAAGGATGTCAACGGTTCAAAGAAGAGAAATAAATTATTGAATTGTTAATGTCCAAAAGTGGGCTTGAGGCCAATAATTTTAGATTAATTGTCAGATTATTGGATTGTAGGTCACTTTTAATTAATTCAATAGATCGAGACCAAACCGGGTCGATCGTAGAAGCAAAAAATAATAATAACATTCGGGTTAAAATTATTTTAAAATGCCAATTCGAAAAAACATAGCCCAAAAGAGTTTGGGCTTGGGTGTCGTGAGTAAGGCAAAGCCCTAGAGGCTATTGGGCCTTGAGTTTGGCTGCAAAAGCAGCCCACATGTGGCTATAGGCCATGGGCCGAGGTTAGGGAGCCTAGCAGTAGCAGCTGCTGGCGTTTAGGTTAAATGGGTGGACATAGGGCAGGCTCAGCAAAAGCTGGCCTTAGGTTGAGTCTAGGAAGCCCAGCCAAAGATGGGTTTCACTGTTATTGGGTCGGGGCGAGCTAAGCCCAGCAGACAGGGTTGTAGGTAAGCAAGCCAGGGCATATGACAAGGCCCAACAACCAATTGCTGCTGGTATTTTAGGCCAAGGACACTTGGACAAATCTAAGGAAGGTTGTGGGCTTCCTTAAGCGGTAGGTTGGGCTTCAAGCTCGAGGTAGCTAACTATGACAAAGACCTGGTGTGTCCGTGTGGTTGCAGCAAGGCCTAAAAGGGCTGCTGCCATGGTTTAGAAGTCGAAACGACGTCGTCCTGGTGGTGTGCTCGACATGGATAGGCTGCAGGCTAACGCGGAGGACTACGGTGGTGCCATGGTGATGGTGTGGTGGCTGTGCTGCATCGTGCCCAATAATTTTTTTTTTTTCGATTGAATTAGGGTTTGAAAACCCTAGAATTGCTTCTAATTTATTTATATGCTCTGACTCACAAATTCCACATAGCCAAAATTGTGATATCCCGTCCCCAAAATTATTATTTTATTTTATTCTTGACGTATTTCGAAGATTTGATTGGAACTAGTTCTTTATTTCTCCAAATTTAAGAAAACGATGTGAGGGGTACTTTAGTCATTTCTAATTTTCTCGACCTTTTCGGTCAACTCTTGAATTGGTTAGGTAGAGTTCGATTCCCTGAGCGCCTAGGCGCAAACAGATCTTATTTCCGAGTCCGAACGGGGAAGTTAGAGTCGTTTGAAGTTGATGGCATTTTGGTAATATTACCAAAATGCTATAAATTGGGGGGAAACCTTCAGAAAGGGAGGGGGATTTCAGAAAATGGGAAATGGAAACCGCCCAAAACCGTTTTAGGGGGAAATTTGACCCATAAACCCACCAAACTTGACCCGCTTGTATCTTTTTCATCCGAGCTCCGTTTTGGATGATCTTGGTGTCCCTAGAAAGCTCTTGACGAGCTCTACATCTCTGTGATTTTATATTTTCCCATTTCTTTTTCCATCCGTGCAGTTCAAGGTCGCAAAGTCCACAACCTTGCCGGCGGATTTATCATCTTTCCGGCGATTCCGGCAACGATTTCCTTCGAGTGAGGTATGAAACTTCATCTACTCTTCATAATCTTCAAGTGGGTATGCTTAGTTTGTGCTTTCGTATTCATTTTAGAGTTGGGTGTTTAGAACACCTAGAAATTCGGTTTTCTCCGGTGAAATTGGACTGTTTCCGGTTAGAATTTATCGTCGGCCTAGTTGTGAAAAGTGTTTCCCTTGTTGAGCTCTAGCTACCACGTAAAATTGAGCTCATCTAGTTAATGTTGAAATTCGGGGTTTGTAAACCCTCCATCTTGACTTCCACCGCGTGTGGTGGTGCGTGGGATCGTTCACGAGTGTTATCTAGGTTTCAAATACCTTCTAGTGATCATGTGAACCTATGTCTAGCTTGGTTGCCAAAGATTCAATTGTTGGGTGTGGTGATCAATTTGGACCGCCACTTGTTTGTGTGATTGACGACAATTCGACCTTTGGATCATAATGAAACTTTAGTATGTTATCCTCGAAGCATAATGTGGACTTTGGGAAGTTATGGATCATAAATCTGAATTGCGGATTGTTGTGGACCCCATCGTTGACCGAGAGTTGAATTATGGTCAACATGTCTCGGAACGTTCTAAATAATAAAATTAGTACCATGGGAGACTTAAGTGAAGTCTAGTGGGCCTACATTGGTTAGAGAGTGACTGGAACAGGTGTGATACGGTTATTACCTTGATTTCTTATCTTGGCATCATATGTGAATTTGACTTGGTCTGATATTGTAATTCTATTGAAATGTGATTATATATATATACATTTAGCAATAGACCTAAGTTTATTAAACATGATTTGGCTTGTGTACTAATGATGATCGTGATATGTGAATTGACGTGCATATTCGAAAGGTGTTTGAATTACATAAATGGTATGTTATGATGAAATGTGAGTGACTTTAAGATATGTGAATATGAAATGGTTTTATAATCATTTTTTCTTATAAATTGTTAATTTTCATATTTAGCCAATGATATAGTTATATGAAGTGGGATTTGACGTGCATATTGGAAATATGGTCTGTTTTGTATGATTGGCTTGATATGATGTGGTGAGGGCTAGTGGTGGACCGTTAACCCATTGTCATGAGGTTTGTTGTTTTGAAACATGTGTCAATGCTCGTTTCATTATTTCATATCTTGTTTCGTTGAGCCTTTATAATTGGAGTAACTTGAGTCATGTGTTGTTTCATTGGTTGGTGGTTACGCAATGTACTCCGCGATTCCGTTGAGTGATGGTCCGGAATCGTATCCTGGTTTTGGTTCCGTTGAGTGATGGTCCGGAATCCTTCCTACTCCACTCCGCGATTCCGTTGAGTGATGGTCAGGAATCGTATCTTGGTTTGGGTTCCGTTGAGTGATGGTCCGGAATCCCTCTTACTCCGTGATCCCGTTGAGTGATGGTCCGGGATTGTATCCACCTTAGTTCATTGAGTTTAGTTTGAGATGGTTGCAAAGGTGTAGGCTTTGGATGAACAGTGTTGCCCTAATTCTACTTTCATTGTGTGTATGTGAATATGGGTGTGAGATGTTATGGTTGTTTGGGATGAATTTTTGGATGTCTAGGTGACTCCCTCGGAGTTTTCAAAGGTTTGGTATTGATTTCTTATGAAGGATTTATAGTCAATGTTTATAAATTTTGATTGATGGCTGGGTTTATTATTGTATCGTATGCTTATTTTATTGTCCCTCACCCGAGCCTCTCAGCTTATCTGAGTGCCTGAATTGCCAGTGCATCAATTCCATAGTATTGACATTGACTTTACATATGACAGGTTTGGGTAGATTATGAGAAACCGCTTGATATTTTGGTTCCGTTGAGTGGTCCGGAACCCAATGTTGTTGGATTCCGTGGAGTGGTCCAGAATCCTTGCTCTTGTTCATTCCGTAAGGTAATTTAGAATCCTAAATTCGAGTAGATGGGAATTACTCACAATAGATATTGTGAAAATAAATTAGAATTACCATGTTATTATTCTTAACCCAAATTGGGAATTATGTAGAGTTCTTTAATTAAATTCGTGAAATGATATGTTATCTCATTGATTGATTAACGTAATTAAATGTTAATATTGTACTTCGTGATTCCTTGATATGTTACCAGCTATGTATTGAAATATAATGTTGGAAGTATAGTGATTAGTATGATGAAGTGAAATGTGATGTAACTTGGGTATTGGAAATGGTTATGACACATGATTGTAATGCATATTGAATTTCTTGGGAGATGTGAGGTCTAGTAAATGACCGATGACCCATTGTGATGTGGATTTTACTCAAATATTGCTTCGTTTCGTTGAGTTTCATGAATTGGGTAACTTGAATCATGTCTTGTTCCTTCGAGCCGTTGTTATGTTTCTTGGACTTCCGTTCAATTCGGTTGGGTGGATTGGAACTGAGTTCTGTTTGGATTCCGTTGAGTGATGGTCCGGAATCCCCTTTGGAGCCTCGGTCCGTTGTGCGGTCCAAAAATCCCCTTTTTCAAAGATGTAGTCTTCAACTGAATTGTGTTGCTCTAGCCTTGCGTTTCGACTTGTTGTATGTGTTATTGATGATGTGATGGTTGACATTATTGATTGATGTGATTGTGGAATGACGTTGGATATGAGTGGAGTTATCATGAGTATTTTAGTTGCTTAATGTTTCTAGAGATTAATATGTTCTTTGTTAATTCTTAAATATGTTACTCGCTAAGAAATGCGAATTTATGTGGGAAACGTGAGGAATTTATGGGAGGGATGAAGTGGATATGTTAATCGTCATGTGGGATTGTTATGTTGGATACCATGGTTATTGTTATGACTAGACTTGTTGATAAATGTGGCTAGAGAATGGTATTATACATCGTTGGTGCTTTGAAATAAGATATGTTGTGAATTGCGGTATCATGTTGCGACATAATGGCCTATATATTGATGGAGGGGAAATCATGATTTCAGATGGGTTGTTATGTAACCTTGAGTCTAGTATTTTCATGCTTGTCAAGTTCTATTGATTGATTGAGAAATGTTACACCTTTCGACTTAATCGGACTGTGTTATATGTCAATTTTTGTGCATGACGAACTACGAATGGCTTGATCCCTGTCTAGGGTACGTAGGCAGTCTAACAGGGAGGTTAGATGCAGCCATAAAGCATACGAAAATAACTATATGATTCGATTATTGAGTTGTGCTTGGCCATATCCCGGAGGTGGGATATGATAGATACGGATTTCTTATGACGCCACGTGTCAATTCTGGACGTATGTCGGGATTGGGGCGTGACAAAAATAATTGCGTAATGCATGAAACGTGTATATATATATGGACAAATATATGAAACATATACAATATATAGATATATATTGGAAGGTAAATATAAATGTAGGGGGTTCATGCATCATGGGGAATGTTTTCATGCTTCATGGTCGTTTCAAATATCATCCTTTATTTTAAGCGTACCTGATTGTCAGAAAACAATAAAAGCCTTTGAATTTTGTAGAAGATTCTTCTCGGAAAGCCGGAATTGCATCTTCAATGCGTTGTACCACGTTCATCAAAGAAAAATTAAATTGAATCAATAGCATGTAGATCAATTCAATAAAATAATAAATTAATCATAAGAAGAATGATTAAAGCGTAATACTTCCCTGATTGAAGATCAAACTCTCTTTAGCGCAACGTCAAGAGCATGCTGATAATTCCTAACCCTTTTAGGATTACAACTCTAATAGAATAATATCTAGTTTAAGAGATATGGTAGAATCCCATAAGGATATCCTAGATATGTTAGGATTTACACAATCACATTCCTATTCCAATAGGACTGCAACACTTCAGAAATTATAGAAAAAAAAATAGAATTTTTAATTTTTTTTTCAAATTTTGTTAAAAAAAAAAATTCATATATAACGGCTAGCTAACGTTAACATGATGTCAGCAGCTAGTTGTTGCATTCAAATCTGGCCCCACTTAGGGCTGACTGAGTTATGCCAGCCGGTTGGCCCTTTTCCCTTTTTTGGCCCGATGGGGCCCACGAGCCCTTTGGCCTAACCCTTGGTTGGAGACGGTTTTCATGTCATTTCTGGCTATTTTCGGCCTTCTAGCCCTCTGGCCAGATTCGGCTCCCTTTAGCCCTTTAGCCCTCTAAGAAATTATATTTTAATGAACAATGCCATACCATATTTTATGCCAAGGGGCCATAGGCCAAACATAGTCTTGTGACAAAAAATCATCTCCAACTGAAGGGGCCAAAGGGCCATATGCTAAACATAATTTATTATTTTAATTGAATTAATATGGTTACTTAAATTAAACTACCATATTAAAATAAGGTTTTCGGACATATTTTGAGTGCCACTTGTTGCCAAATGAATAAGCTTCCGAATTTCTTATTGTTCTATAATCTCAATAATTTAAAGATTCAACAACTTCAATTTAAAGATTCAACTACTTCATTTTAAAAGCTCCAACTTAAATTTAAAGACTACAACTTCAATTTAAAGACTACAACAACTTAAATTTAAAAACTACAACAACTTCAATTTAAAGACTATAATTATCATCTTCGTCCGCCATTGTAGGAGTATAGTTGGGTGTAAACAATTCTCGTCGAGCCATAATTTCCTTTTTTTTTCCAATCAAAATATGCCTTACTCATTGGAGTGTAATCCGAAGTGTTCCTTTGCATGTTCTTGTTGAAAGGCTAAATCATCCTTTACCTTGCCATTTTCCTTCAATTTTTGGGCCTTATTTCGCCCTATAGCCCTAGGTATGAAAGATTCACCCAGAGACAGATTTTCTACCCTTGTTTTTTGAATGGTAGGAGATCCTTGTTCATCCCCAACTGCATTTGTCAAAACATTTCTGAACACCGGCGTATGACCAAATCTTTCTTGAGGTGGATCTTGAAATAACACCCATCCCTTACAAATTTCCCAACAACTATGATGACTAAAGGGTTTCGAGTTGTCCTCCATATACGATTCCTCTACTTTACGTACCTAGAAAATATAATTACAAAAATTAAGGGAAATTAATTTATGAAATTAAATGTAATATAATTAAATATTTAAAATAACTTGTGAAAACACTTACTTTATCATAGTAATTGGCTCCGCTTTCATGTCTGCTTTTGGCCTTTACCACTACTTGATGTCATTTATACAAACTTGGATGAAGATGTTTTTTTCCATCTTGAAAAACAACTGACGTGGTTTCAGAATTTGGTGGAGTGGTGGCTTTGTAGAACTCATTGTACTTTTTGGATGTACGAGTCCAAACGCCTTCACTTGTTTGAGAACTCCCTTTCACACTAACTTCCGAGACCCATCTATATGCCCTCCAAAGAGCTTCATCTTTTTTTCGGGTCCAAGCCCTACCTTTCATTGCAGATGTGGCCATTTGAAAATTATTGAAAAAATTGAAGGAAAGATTATTGGAAGAGGTAAGAGAATAGAATGTGAAGAATTGAAATAAAATGAGGTAAGATAGTATGGAATGGTGAAATTTATGTGAGAAATGGTGTAGGAATGGCTTAGGTATTTATAAGAAACAAAAATTAGATTTTATTTTAAAAAACTTTGTCCGAAAAAAAAAAAATTCAAATGCAACGGGAACTTGGCGTCATGCTAACGTCAGGTAGCCGTTGCATTCAAACATTTGGGCTGGCCCGGATCTGGCTAGCTGGCTGCTCTTGGCCAACCAGTTGGCCTGTTTCCCATTTTTGGCCCGGTGGGGCCCACGAGCTCTTTGGCCTAGGCCTCGGTTGGAGACGGTTTTTGTGTCATTTCGAGCTATTTTTAACCCTATAACCTTTTGGCCGGGTCGGTTGAAGATGGCCTAACAATTCACAAAACCACTTCCATTCCAAACCCTAATCACAACTTCTGCAATTCACATTCTCTTTCGAGGACATATCCTTGTTGCTTCCACACATTCTACAAGTTAGGAGTGCTTTCAATTCAAAAAACCAAATACCAGCTGCTTGGCCATTGTTGTGCTTTTTGACGCTGATGAAAAAGAAACGAGGATTTAAACACTTTGAAAGTTTGAGGATGTGAAGTCCCACATCAAAAACTTAAAAAACCTTGCAAGGCCCTATGAAAAAGTAGTTTTGGAGTGGAATCTCAACATTTTCAAGGTGACTCCTTTGACCGGTCTTAATATGCAGACATGACCATGTATCATCGTCACTTCCTATGATGAACGTAGGGGAGAAGGCGCATTACTCAGGCTCATTGACCGGTGGACAACACAAGTGGATTGACGTCTTTCCCTGACCAGCTACAAGGAAAGGATATTCATATTCTTGAATTCGTGTCTTTCCCATGTGCATTCTTAGGAGTTCTCTGGGTTTCTGAATGATCTTGTTGCAAGAAGCTAGGAACGCCATATCATAGACTTGAACACCTTCTCTTAGTCTCTATCTGTCCCTCTAACAGCAAGACAGTCAACATATTTTACTGCCTAAAACGTGCGAATCCTCCCTTAAATGCCATTGGTTTGTTGATTAATTATTCTCTCTCTTGAAGACGGTTGGAATCTTGACAGCCTTGACATTTCATATAATCGATCTGTTGAAACAAATCCCATGTGATCTGCTGACTTCAATTATAATTTCAAATGCTGCTGTTAAATTTACCTTCTTAGATTTGACTTTAGAAAATTACAGTTCATTCATTTGTCACCTTGTAAATACACAATAAGGATAAGTTACCGTTCTTTTGAATTTTGGATTCGAGTCCACGAACAAGTTGATAATTGGCATATATAGAGAACAAAAATGGTTGAATTTTAGTATTTAAGTACTAGCAAGAGTTTATGATCAGTTCCAAAAATGGAAGCTTTTGATCAAAGAACAAGAGTTGTTGAAATTGAGTATATCATTAATGTTGTATAATTGATTTGATGTCGTAAGATTTATACAAGTAAGTTTTTGATGTACAAAATTGAAAAACATAAACATCTAGTGATTTAGGATGTTAAGCAGGGAGACTCTTGTTTTGATCAATTGCCTAAATAGGCTCTCAAGTCCTTCTTCCTGATCTTGAATGCATGACTTCAGCTTCTCAAGCTGATTCTGCACGTTCTCAGATTTGCTTGTCTTATGTAGTGCAGCATCGACTTGTGCAAATTCATTTGCCTCGGTTTCTTCCTCACATATGACCTTTTTGGTGGGAACCATCTTGGATACTAATGACCAGCTGCCTGGCTTTGACTTTGGCCCAGAGATGAAGGACAGAAGTGATTCAAACACTGCAAGAGTGTTTGCTTCAACCTCTCTCAACCTGCTAAAAATGGTGGCACTCTCGACATTATTGCTAAGAGAAAAGAACGTGGATTTGCTTTCGATTCCCTTAAGATTCTTCATGGCCTTTTGGATTGCCTTTTTAACTATCTTTCTTGAGCTCAAGTATTTGTTAACCTCTCTTGTGAGAGCTCCAGATTCACCTCCTCGAGTTTGTCTTATGATCGATTGAAGATCCTGTATGTATGCCTTTGTTTGCAAGACGGCATCCTTAGCAGTGCTGCAAACGTCCAATAGTCTCAGAGAGCCATCTAATAGCTCATTGGTCCATTTCTCATTCTCCTCCTGGGCCAAGGCTTGTTGTGTGATGGGTAACAGAAGCAACCTATCAACACAACCATAAAAATCTCTGAGGCTACTTAGGTTGTGGTTGATGGATAAGGAAGATTTTGAGGGGGCTTCAGAAGACCCCAATCTAGACAAGTGTTCATCAACTTCTTGAACGATTGGGTGTGGCCTTGAGGGGAAGCTGTTAGAACGAGTGTGGAAAGCCATTGCTTCTTAATGATTTGAGAGAAAATAGAAGAGAAGACTGAGTAGTTAATGTACGATTAAGATTGATGAGTTTCTTTCATATGCATCTGCTTAATATATAGTGTTGGTTGAGGAAGGAGACATGGAATCTTATCCACTTCAATCACCAGCCAAAGGTAACATGATTTCGATTTCGATCTATATGTTCCCTAGGCAATGTTTACGCTATGTCTCTTCCTACACCAGCATACCACTTCATGATTTCCATTTCGATTTACTTAAATTGTTAAATCAAATATATCAAGGCTGTCAAGATTCCAATTGTCTTAAGGAAGAAAGTCAACATTAATGATCTCATTCAAAAGGAGGGTTTGGTTCCCTTGTTTAGAATTATTTTTATATGCAAATTAATAAACATGTACAAATAATGAATAACAAACTAATTAATGACTCCTAGGATGTCCAAGTAATTTAGTTCTCTAACCAGCAAACTTATATTTTTCTACATTATGGAAACACATTGTATGGTAAAAAATTAATGTATTATGCAGATCATGCCTCCTCCTTGGCAAACAATCATGTGAAGGACCTGCAATAAAATGAATAATGAAGTAATCACAAGTTCATCAGCATCGTTCAGTTCATTTTTGTTTGCCTCTCAGTGCCACTCGTGTTATCGCGTTTTTAGCATATGGATCGTTGTTACATTATGGTAGAGCCCTCCGAGATTTTATATGCAATATGAATTAGCTGATGAGTTGGTATTGATAGTCTGAGAAGAGACATTGGATAGACCTTTGATAGGGAACATATAGATCCAAATCGAAATCATGTTACCGCTGGTGATTGGGGTACCTCAACTTTCATTTGTCACATTGTGCTATCTACCTGGGATACTAAAAATTCAGAGTGCATGGTAGCAGCAGTTTTCAATCCGCATAATTTGGTTATGTGCAGAACTGGAGCGTCATGAGGAATTATTGTTTTGTAGTACTGGTAAAGTTATACTCGTTGGTAATTAATAAAATTAGGAATGGACTCATCCAACCTTGCACCATAAAAATTGGAGACAAGGAAGTGGAATTGTTCTTGGTCTATCCTAACTTCGAACAGACTGAGAACCCTTGCGTATCACAATAACTACTCAATAGATTCCCTGGGGATTGCAGCTTATTCTTGTTGGAATCGACCAACAACGAAGTCTTGGTAATCCATCAACTAAATGATGTTTTTTTTCGAATTAGAAGAAGCGCGGATGATGAGAACGATCAAGAAGTGGAAGGAATTCTTGTTGATGGCGATGAGGAAGAGGCCCAGAACATGCAAGCAAGTGATCATGAGGATGAAAGCGAAGGTGGTGAGGGCTACGTTGATGATTACAACAATGACAATGATGATGACGAGGAAGCCCAGAACATGCAAGAAACAAGTGATCATGATGAAGGAGAGGTTAACCAGGCTTATGATCATTAAGGGGAGGAGGAAGCCCAAAACATGCCAGAAGCAATTGTTGATGATGAGGAATTGGATGATGATGAATGATGATAAATTGATAATGACGATTTAAGTACAAATGATTTTAGAGTATGCAAGATTGATGTTGAGGCTGGTAACTTTCTCAAGCTACAAAGTTTGGGGGACAAAATTGAGGCGGTATATCCATATTTCAAACATTAATTCACTTGCATACAATGCAGTTCGACACAATAATATGTGGCTGATTATGTTTTGTTTTGTTGTGTCAATGTCAAATTGTTTAGGGTCATTAGCTTAGTTTCATCTATTTTTTGGTACAGTAGGTTTGCATTCACTTTTAGTTTTCCACATGATGCAGATCTTGTGAATGGGACATCATGTTACCTTACAAGCAACAAATGACAAGGTCTTGTACATTTGTCACAATGGATCTGAATTTTACACTTCTACAAACATTTATATTTTGTTCCTTATTAAACAAAAGGATGTAAATGGATTTTGGTATGGATGTAAATATATTTTAATATATTTCACACGTTTAACAAAGTTTTAAAACATGCGATATAGCACGGGCTCAATTACTAATCTTTCCCATTTTTGAGGAGTTTTTTTTATGTTCAGATGATAATGATCTATATCGTGGGAAGCAATGGGCATCTTTTACCGCCACAGAGAACCCTGGTAAATAGCCAAAACCCCCAATTGGCGAAGGCTCTCTCTATCTCTACAATGAGTTCCTTGGAAACCATACACCAACACTCTCTTTAACCTTCAAATTAGAGAAACCCAAAGCTCGGAAAGAGCAAAGTTCAAAAACTCAACAAAAAAAGGGTTACGTATCCCAAAGCGCCAACAGGCTGATTCTTGCTATCAAGGAATCTCGGATTTCCGGTCTGGAATCCATCTCTTCTTTATGAATAATGCTAGAAAGATTAAATTTGTAGATAAAATTTACAAATCAAATTATATGGCACAAATAGAAAATGACCACGTTTATCAACGGTTAAATTTCAATCATTAAGAGAAAGGAACTCCTTCTTTATAGTCTAGTAGCTTGACTAATGGGGCCGTTCAATAAGGCAGCTATAAGAAGGAAGAGCAACCTTGGAGCAGAGAAGGAATTGGGCTGTTGAGAAAAGGTGCTAAAATTTCCGGAGGGAGAAATAATTTCAGATTATGTTGGTTCGGAAGATGTGTTGAAGAAATTTTGAAGTCAACAAAACAGTCCTCCAGAAACCTGATTCTACCAAAACTGGACTCATCATGTATATATTGTTTATACTGAATATCTCCACTCGGCATTTGCTAGTTGCTACTCAAATTAATAAAGTTGGTCTTAGTACGTAATTAGTGCATCTAATTAGCAAGGGGAAGGGAAAGAATGAATTTCGATCTGCTATGCGAATGAACGAACTAACAAATGAATGAACGAAAATACGGTCTAACATGGCAGGCTAATTAGAACTGTACAGCCAGAACCAGATCAGGTACAAAACTAGAGTTCTCTTCTCTTCAATACCAGGCATGCCGTTTAAGAAATTTGCAGTGGCAAAGAGCATTCCAACCCGAACCGTCCTTGAATTCCGGTGAGTACTTTGGCTCTGTCATCTTCATCATAAGCTCTCACCGGGACAATCAAACAAGACCCATTTGAAAAAATACACAAAGACGAAGAAAATGACTAAACCCGGAAAAACCCAGAGCAATCAAAACCAAAAAACCCCTTTACAGGATGAAGAAAATCACAAAAACCCCTAGCAAAATTTTAATTTGGTAGAAAATCCATTTGAGAAAAAGCCACAAAGATTAAAAAAAGAAAGAATATTGGGTCGGGATACCTATATGGATAAGAGGCGCAGTAGCCCGAGCAGAGACATTGTCTACTGAAAGTAACTCTCAAACGCAATGAGTCCCCAACCCCCAAATCACCGTCGCCGCCCAACCCCAAACCACTGTGGCCGCCACAGCACCCACCATCCGAAATTTCAATAACCAAGAAATAAAAATAAAAGAAAAAGAAGAGAAAAAACAAGAAAGCCTCAACCTTCTGGTGTGAGAAGGTAATAGTCAATGGCGGACGCGACAACAACTCTTATCACTTTCGACATAAAGTAGCCACTCTTCACCTTTTGCGATCCTCCTCTTCTCTCTCGAGTCTGCAACTGCCGTCATTTCTTGTTGTCTTTCAGAACTTTTCTTTGTGAGAGACGTCATTGCTTCGGTGGTAGAGATTCAATAATTTTTGTAATGTATGACACCAGGAGCAATTAAGCCTTTCTCACCAGAAAAAAAAAGTCTTGAAAGACAACAAGAAAAAGAGGGAAAAGTGACAGTTTTGAAGGCAAGCATACCCGAGAGAAGAGGAGGATCGCAAACGGGTGACGAGGAGTTGCTTTCTATCGAAAGTGATAGAAGTGGTAGTCGCATCATAACTGCCCATTACCTTCTCAAAGGTTGAGGCTTTCTTGTATTTTCTCTTCTTTGTTTATTTTTTATTTTTTATTTTTTTTAATTTTTTTCTTAGTTTTCGTCATTATTTCTTGGTTGTTGAGTTTTCGGATAATGGGTGACGTGGCGGCAGCGGCGGTTTGGTGTTGGGGTCCTGATCATTATATTTTAGTTATTGAGTTAATTAGCTTTAAATAACTAGAGCTATGCAATGTTAAGGGATGCTGAGTCATGCTATGTATGCCTTGGCCAAAAGTCTTGCAATTCCAGCAGTCCTCGCTTATTTATTCAGGATTGTCATACTTTTCTCGTACCTTCTTGTGATGTGTGGTCACGATTAAACCACGTCAACATTTTATATTAGCTTTTTATAAAAATAATAAAACAAAAAGTAATATGAAGATAAAATGTTAACGTGGCTTAACCGTGACCACACAAACAGAAGAGCATACGGAAAGTATGGAAATGAGAGGGCAAACAATCCACCTCCATTTATTAATTGGATGATTAGGCTCATGTGATAGAGACATAGACAAGTAGCACATTTTGCATTCACACTGTCGCAAAGCTCGTGTCACCATTGTTAGGGGTAGGCACTGTACAGTTCCGTGCGGTTCCATTCCTAAACCGGAACTGGAACCTTAAAATATTAATGGTTCGGTGTGGTGTGGTTCCACTTAAATTTATCACTAGAACCATATGGTTCGGTCTACAATGGTTCCGATTTGGTTCTTGTCGGTTTACGGTTCCAAATACTAAATTATTTGAACACCAAATCATCATGCATTCAAATACATGCAACATCTTCTAAAACTGTTTATATAAAGTTGCATACAACACGTATTTTTTTTAATGCAAATGTCTTTGGTCAGTGGCACCAAGTCAACAAGTAGCAAAAACAAAAATCAAACAAGAAGCAAGAAGCTCCTGATATTGGCCGCAATAAGCAACAAAAAAAAAAATATCCAAATAGTGGCAAATTCTTTTTCAAACAGCAGCTCTTGTACACAATCAAACAATATATAATCAAATCAAACTTATTTCAGACAACATATAATTACTTACAAACCTGTGCTAAGAGCAATTAGTAGACAAAGTTTTGAATACCATGTAATTTGTATTCATTACACTAGTATACAAAACATGATCTCAAACAATTTAACTATCCCATATGATCTTCTTCATCTTGAACTCAAAATTATATATCTTACAACTCAAATCGGATCGTCATCCCTAAACTAGACAAAAAAAAAAAAAAAAAAAAAAACAAAAGCTAAATTCAAGACAAAGTTTGCCATTCACATGCATATTGAAATCGATCCACAAACTGAACCACAAGCAGCATCAATTTTGAAATCCACATAAGCAAAGCCGTATAAAACCCAAATACAAAACTTAAAGCAGATTCTAACAATAAAACAAAAGAATAACACTCATATAGCAAATGAAGAAAGTTCAGTTGAGAAGTCACACGACTCGGTACAGGAAAGCCTCCAAATGATCTGACTACATCAAGTAACCCACATAAAAAATATCTCAGATACCTGGGTCGAACAATTGCGTAACAAGTTACAAATCACTAAACAAAATACCAACAAATCCAATTCACAATTTTTCTCTTGAAGTTTCAGTTTTTCTCCTTCTACTCGTGTGACTGATAATATCTGTTTGTGATTAACAGGCTGGATGTGTATATCCATGATTATCTAGTGAAACGGGATTTAAAAGCCTCTGCACAAGTTTTCCAAGCAGAAGGAAGAGTATCCTCAGGTCCCGTTTGTAAGCACAGAAATGTTGACCTAAGGGGTACAAAAATCTTTGAGCAATGGAAATTATCTTTCTTATTACTTTTTAAATGAGTTTTTTTTTTCTTTTTTTCAGTTTGCTGAACAGCCTGAACTTGCATTTTGATTTTTCTTTTGGCTATAAGTTTCATTCTCATTTATTATTAATGGTTTTGTGAAATGGGTTTTACAGCTATTGATGTGTTAGGGGGTTTCCAATTTGAATGGTGGTCGGTTTTATGGGATATATTCATTGCTAGGACTGATGAGAAGCATTCAAGGGTTGTGGCATCTTACATTGAGAATGGAAAACCAGTGGATCTCAACCATATTCCTAATCTCAAATATGAGAAAAGTTAGAGAAAATACCAAGGAGGGAGGGCGGAGGATGAAGAGACGAAGAGTCGTGAGTTGTCCTAGAGGAGGGATGAGGAGGGCCGTTGCAGAGAGTGGAGGTTGTGGCTGCCTGAGGATCACTGATATTTTGGATGAGAGGTTGTGAGGAATGACTCAGTGAGGGTCGGCTGTGTGAAATGGGGAACGAGGTGTGATGGTGAGGCCGTGTGAGTGAGGTAAAGGTGAGGTAAGTGAGAGTGGAACCTAATTGGGATGGGATCCTATGCTTTGTAACTTGGTGAAACTATTTTTCAACCTATTATACCATGACATGTGTGTGTGTGTGTGTGTGTATATATAATTTATTTATTTATTATTAATAAAACGGTTCGGTTCGGTTCCGGCCGGTTCTTGTTTATTCAAAATCGGAACTGAAATCGTTTTGAATGGTCCAGTACGGTTTTTGACTCAAAGTTGACTTTTCTGGTCAACACGGTTCTTTTCGGCTTTTTTTTCATTCATTTTTTTTTTTTTTTTTCATACGGTTCGGTTTTGCAGTTTGGTGGTTTTTATGCCCACCCCCACATTTTGTTATGATCATAATTACTATTACAAAATAGGCTTATTAATTGAATGTCATCTGAAACTGTCACTTAATATTAGTTTTACCTTTTGAAACTGGTTTTGTCTCACTCTATCTCTTGAAAATGACATTTTCAACTCTTTTGGTTTCATTTTGTTAGAGTATATGTTCAAAGGTAGACTTGGCATTCATGTCGTGTTTTTTGAGTTCGTGTCATTTTCATGACATACTCAATATCATAACGGATCGTGTCGTGTAACACCCATTAAAGTACACGGGTAATATGACCCGATTCGAAATCGGCTCATTAATATTATCAGGTAATATGACCCGACCCTTTACCCCTTAAGGAAAATATATTTTAAATCAATAAATAATGAAAATAAAAATAAAACATAATTTGACCCCAAAAAAATTGAAAACATAATACTAAATTTGTATATGTATATCACATGGTCACGTAAATATTACTTTAAAATATAAAAACAACATTTGTCTTTTAAGTATTACATACCCTAAAATAAGAGTCTAATGAAAAACATTAGTACAGTACTACAGAATACCAAATGTTCAAGGATATGCAAAATAAAAGTAGTTGCGTTTCAAGGTTTCCGAAACCTTGCTCGTATTTTTACAGTAAAACCCTTCAATTTTCATCAATCACCAAGGGAAATGATATTGGTTTATTTTGAACTCTCTTAAAAATACTATTCATGAGGGTTTGTATGGTTTTAAAAATTTAAACGATGATGTACCCATCCTTAAAGCATACATGATGTGATCACGAGCATTTGCATATTTTTCCGCACTTGTAAATTAAGTATTATATTCTTTTTAATGTGTTTGGTATTTTTTAATTACTTGATATTTTTATTTTTAATGTGTTTTATAATTTTGTTTTAATCTCAATCATTGCCTATAGTATACTATAAAAATAAATAAAACTTAAAAATTTTAAATTTATATAAAATAATGATACATATTTTAATACACAATATATACATATACACTAACTATTGTATTTTATAGCAAGTTTTTTTAAAGTAGTTTAACAATTAAAATCAATAAAATAACTTTTTCCTTAATGTGTTGAAATGGGTTACCTGCATGTTATTCTCGTGTAAACCTGTTAAGGACCTGTCATTAACGGGTTCTTATTGTGTGACCCAATAATGATCTGTTTAGTTGTTGTGTCGATCTAAAACCTGTTATTTTCGTGTCGTGTTAATAGGTCGTGTAAGAAATTGCCAGGTCTATTCAAAGGTTTATGATTGTGACACTTGTCCCAATCTTACAGCCTTGTAATTGTCTATATAATACAAATTGTTGTATTACTTACATGTTAAGAAATCAATATATTTAGAAATCCTTTCCCTTTCCTTCTTCTCTATAACAACCCGTCTTGGATTTTATGTTTTAGTTAGTTATATTTACGAAAATACCCTTAGCGGTGAAAACGTTGACTCTCATATCGTGACATGTAATAATTATTCTTTTAATTTATTCACATTGCACTCGTTGATACGAACGCTTAGGCATGAACGAATTGGAATTTGAAGCTAAAACGAAGTTTCTACGAATTTTTTAATGTTAAGGGCATTTAGGTAATTTCACAATTGGAGATATTTCTCTATCATGGGCCACTCATGGGGTGACACATGGCAGGATTACCCCCATTTTCTAGGGTGTTCCTTTCTGTCCTGAGACTCTCTCCCTCTCTTATTTCTTAATTTTTTTTCCTTCTTCTTTATCTCTTACTCCATTCCCCTCACTTTTCTCCCTCCTTCCCATGCCCTACTCCCTTCACCTTCTCCTCTTCGTGTAACCATAAATCACCACCATGACCACCTTATTTCTCCCGTGTGAACCACCACCGCGAAGCCTAGACGAAGTTGAGACCACCTTTGGATTCCTTCTTCCTTACTGTGCACATCAACCCCTTCACTGTGCAACCATTTTCTCCGACGAATTCTCGCCATTTCTGCCAAAGGTTAGCCTCGAAATTGGTCCATATCATTGTAGATCGTGTCTAGGTTCACAATTAGTAAGTTTTTGGGTGGTTTTGGTGGTGTAGGAACTCGGAAAACACTAAGGAAAACACTTTGCAAATTCTGGAAATTTCCAAATTGTGGTCATTTTTTCACTTTCCAACCATTTTTTTGGCCAGCTTTGATCTCCGTTGGACCTCCAAAGAGTATGAACCTTTTTTCTCCACATTCCTAATTACATTTTGGCTTTTGAATCATTCGATTTGGACTTGTATCGAGCTTGGAATAAGCTCTTGAAGTTTGAGGAAAAATCTGGAAGAATTCCATAAATCATGGGGTGGTGCGTACACATGTACTCGCAGCGCGTGGAGTGCACGCGCCTCCGCTAGAGGCACTGTGCTCCATTGTCGTCCACAACGATGCCCGTGACTTTTCCGACCAACTTTCCGACGACTCAACTCGGCGCGTGAGGGGAACCCAAGGTTCCTTCGTAGGTTTTTCGATGTGCTGAATCCGAATCCGCCGTCCGTTTTCCCAAATTCGGTTGTTTTAGTAGAGTTTTATTAAATGGTCTCTATTTGTGTTTAGGTGTGTTTGTTAATGGCGATCCCGTCCTCCCTAGTTCGAACTGCTCTTAGGCGACTAAGTAGCTGTGAGTAGACCTCTTCTCAAGTTGCATGTTTTTATAAACCATTAGGCTTGCATGCATTTCATATTTCATGAATTGAGCATATTTTATATTATGTTTTACAAATTTCTATATTTATGGTTTACGATTTATTTAAATTGTTTTTACGAAATATTTATGGTTTATCTATTTATAGTTTATAAAATGGCATGTTTATAGAAATCACGTTTATGGATTTATTATGGTTTTAGATGATGAGGTTTTGGTATTCTACACTTGGTAAGAGATTTTGGCTACGTTTTTTTATGCTTATCTAGTGGGTAATCATACAACACATACACACAACCTGAGTATGTATATGTCTATGCCCATAAGACACAGATAAAAAGCAGTGAGATATTTATGACATACTCCCAACTTTACTGGCAAAACCAGTGTTGGACAGCTTCACTAGCCACTGCTAGTGTCGGTGTGTGATGTACCTTTTTCTTCTTTGGCATAACCCAGAGTCGTACAGCTTCACCTTCCAGTGATGGGACCTACCATATTTCTTCACTGGCGTAACACAGTGTTGTATAGCTTCACCCTCGGGTGATGGTTATGCCTTCGGGCGACTATGATACCCCTAGTTAAGTACACTATTTTATGATTTGATTTACGAATGATTTCATGGCATGCTAGGGTTTTTGGAAGACCTATTACATACTATGATATATGGTGTTTTCAAAACAGGGGGTTAGTATGTTCAGAAAGAAAAATGATTTTACTTATTATTATTTTTATAAACTTTGGTCCACTCGCATTTTGTTTTGGACCTCCTTCAGGACTTAGAATTGAGGCGTACGATCCCGACGTCAGGGCACTCCCGCATAGGTATCTTCGAGTCTTCTCAGTGTAGGACCCATTCCTTTGTTTGCACCTTTTTATAATAATTCTTTCACAGTATTCTTGATTAATTGTATGATCTGAACACGTTTCCTCACTTGCGTATTTCTTTATATTTACATATTTTATTATTTTTTGTATACCATTATCACTTGCATGCATGTTAAAATGGCTTCATCACCCTTGGGCGTCGGCTAGCACGTGCCCAATCCTGGTATTTGGGGATATCAGGGTTTGGGTGTGTCATCTTTCTACTTTCTCTCTCTAGTTCTTGTTTTCAATACAAAGATTACATAATATATCTCCTTCGATTCATGAAGATTAACATGGTATCACTCACCTTTCTTGTTGACGGGTGATCTTCGATCCTTCTTGCTTCCACGTATGTCAAATTCGACTTCTTCGTCTTCAGATTCTTTGTTCGAGCTCAGACTTTTACCTCTATAAGTTTTTCTAGGATTTGTTAGTCAATCTTTTATCACGATCAATTCTTCTTCAACTATGTGTGATTCTTGCACATGAAGTGTTTGTATGAAGTCTGAGCTCGGACAGAGAATATATGTGCATTTTGTTCGGGAAAAGGTAGCCAAGAAATAGTTATCAATGTAGTGTGGCTCTTCAAAAGAACAATTTGCTGAAATATTGACCAAAAGCTTAAGTGGTCCTCTATTTCGAACATATTGTATCAACATGATGCTTGGTTGCTCAAAGCTGAAGTGGTCTCATGCGCCTGGGGACACGATGACGTCATTGCCACCGTCGCCGGCGAGTGTAGCTGCAGTCGCCGTTGGCCACGCTCTGGTCGTCAGATTCCAATTAAAGGTTAACGGAATATACCTGATGTTATCGGAGATTCCATCAAGTTTGACGAATGCTGCCGTTGTCGCTGTTAACGACGATGCTGTTGACATACGCCGAGTTCCGTTATTTTCTGCAGATTTTTTAGAATTTGTCCCGGGCTCGAATCAGTTCGATTCTTATCTAAACCAAATTCGCATAAAAAAAAGTCTAAGAATTTTACCCAGACATAAATTTGAAAGCCAAAAACTCGAATTATTTCTCAGACCCGCAGAGAAATGACTGCGAAAGGTCATCGGATTTTCTGGGCATAAACACAGAGTAGGGACATGGGTCACTTCCCTCAAATTTCCTTTGAAATCAACATTATTAAGCTCAGAAGGTTACCTGAACTAAAAAACAACACGGTTTGAGATAAGTTTCGATTCAAACTCAGCGATGTTAAGCCGGAATTCGTCTTCGGTTTCTTGACGCCTAGCAATATAGGTTAGACTTTCGAATTCTCACCAAATTCCAACATGCAGAGCATGGAAATTATACTTGAGATTAGGAGAAGTCGAACCCAAACTCGATTAAAAGAAATCCTGCCGAATTTTGCCCTGATTTTCGTCGACGAACTCGCTGCGCACAGAAACTCAGGTGCGTCATTTCTAGACCGCAATTCACGCATGCAGATGTATCATCATGATCCCGAAGTCACGGTGATGTTGTTTGTGGTTTTAAGGCTCAGATTTGGTTGGGTTCGAGAATGAAAGTCATGGCAGATCCAGGAAATATCATTAGGGGGTAATGCGTGCGCGGAATTTTTTTTTTTATAATAGAAATAGCATACAAATCGCCATTTTAACGAGTCTTTGTGGTCATAAAGTCATTTGCAAAAGCATATTGCCTACCAGTTAAGGCCTCATTTGCATGAGTAATTAACATGTTCCACAACTGTTCTCATATGGATGCTTAATAAAGGAACGCACTTATTTTGAACACACTAACAAATTGATTGATAACATTGCATCCCATTAATTTGTTTATCCAAAAATGATGATGCTTTGTTCATTCTTTAAGATTACCATTTCATTTACTTTGCAACTTTGGATAATCTTTTACTTTGTTCTTTTTTTCTTCTTCCTACAATTGTAATCACAACCAACAAACAAGATAGAGGTAAATAATATTAGGACTAGACTGTAAATGGGCAGCACCTCTCTAATGCTTTTTATCAAGCAGTTGGAGGGCATATATGAAGGGCAACTTCAACCTTCAAAGGGGTAGCCCTTAAGTCATCCATGAAAATTCACCGGAGTTCGAAACGTCAGCTAATCCCCCACGCCCTTAAGTTGGTCTGTCCCTAATGAAGGTGGTGAGGTTTCTCGGTGAAGGGAAGAGAGTGCAAGGAGAGAGTTCAACGGTTAATGTACAGGTTGTAACAGTTCAACATCAAAATGCCTTATAGCACATTACCTTATTACAACCCAATTGAAAAGGTTAAGTTCACCATACTAAAACTAAAATTGAAATAAAGTTCAACGTAAAAATGCCTTATGACATTAGTACAACCCGAAAAAATAAATTGTTCATGCAATTCAACAAAAAAAATTTGGTGTTCCAACTTTCAAGTCACTTCTTTGCATCGTTCAACTTGTTCCCTTTTCTTAGGGACACTTACTCTTCGAAGGTTTAGGAGGCTTTTAAGCTTATGAACAGGCTCGAGAAGGTGATGCTTAGGAACATCTTGGACCTTGTGAAGTGAAATCGATGGATGAGAAGCCTCAGTCCTTGTGAACTAGAAGCTTGAGATTACTTTGGAGCTTGTTGTTGTGGTTGTGGATTAAGATTAAGAGAATTGATACTTGAATTCGAATTGGCCAACTCTACACAATACAAAAACATAAACAATATAAATTACATAAGTATTTATAAATTTAAAAAAACCTACGAAGGTAACAAACAGATTGAAGAAAGAAAACAAAGAATTAAGACAGTTATTTTCCTTGAAAATTGAAATGATTTATTTGCCCAATTCAATACTTTCGTAGAACTCAATGTGGTCACGGTGCATCATCCTCCAAAGTAATAATGCTATCGTCCTTCAGCCAATTTTGCATGCATATAAAGGCCTCCACTAATTTAAGAGTTAAAGAGCTCCTAAAATCCGAAGTCACTCGACACGCAGTACTAAAAGCACTCTTCAATGCCGATCGAGACTTGAATTGCAAGAATGTCTTTTGCAATGGTGTCCAAGATAGGATATTGGGTATCATTCATCTTCCACCATAAGAGAATGTTAATATACTTTGTCCACTCCTATTTTGTATTTTGTACCAAACGATCCAACAAATAAGAGTCCACCTCATCTTCCATCACTTTTTTGTTTTGGCTAACCATCTTCCATCACTTTCTTGTCGCTATCTTCAACAAAATGAATATCGTTGATCACTTTCTCATCACTATCTTTAACAAAATGAATCCATTCATCAACAAGATCATCTTCTGCCGACATCACATGGGATGAGGTAGAAGCAGGTTGTGCTTGTGAAGGACCCGGTTTATTCATGTGTTTTTCACCTTCAATATTTGGGTATATGCATCATCAAGGGCATGCAGTAGATCTTTACATGCTGCTACATCTTTCCCCGATCAGCTACAAGGAAAGAAGGTCCATATTCTTTAACTTGTGTCCATCCCATGTACATTAATGAATTTTCTGGGTTCCTGAATGATCTTATTGCAAGAAGCTAGGAACGCCATATCATAGACTTGAATACCTTTTTTTAGTCTTTATTTGTCCCTCTAACAGCAAGACAGTCAGCATATTTTACTGCCTAAACCGTGTGAGAATTGAATCCTCCTTGAATGGCATTGATTTGTTGATTAATCATTCCCTCTCGTGAAGACAACTGGAATCTTGACAGCCTTGAAATTCATACAATTGATCTGTTTAAACCAATCCCATGTGATCCACTGACCACAATTATAATTTCAAATGCTGCTGTGAAATTTACCTCGTAGGTTTGACTTTGGAAACTAACAGTTAATTCAAATTTTCTCCGCTGTTGTGAAATTTACCTCGTAGGTTTGACTTTGGAAAATTACAGTTCATTCAATTTCACCTTGTAATTACGGAAGAAGGATACGTTGCTGTTCTTTTGAATTTTAGATTGGCGCCCACGAACATGATGATAATAGGCATATATATAGAGAAGAAAAATTGTTGAATATATTTTAGTGTTTAAGTACTAGCAAGAGTTTATGATCGTTCTAAAAATGAAATCTTTAAATCAAAGAACAAGAGTTGTTGAAATTGAGTATATCATTAATTTTGTGTAATTGATTTGAGGCCTTAAGATTTATACAAGTATATGTTTTTGATGTACAAAACCTAAAAACATAAACATCTAGTGATTTAGGATGTTGAGGAGGGAGACTCTTGTTTTGATCAATTGCCTAAATAGGCTCTCAAGTCCTTTTTCCTGATCTTGAATGCATAACTCCAACTTCTCAAGCTGGTTCTGCGCGTTCTCGGATTTGCTTGTCTTATGTAGTGTAGCATCGACTTGTGCAAATTCATTTGCCTCGGTTTCTTCCTCACATATAACCTTTTTGGTGGGAACCATCTTGGATACCAATGACCAGCTGCCTGGCTTTGACTTTGGCCCAGAGATGAAGGACAGAAGTGATTCAAACACAGCGAGAGTGATTGCTTCAACCTCTCTCAACCTGCTAATAATGGCGGCAGTCTCAGCATTGTTGCTAAGAGAAAAGAATGTGGATTTGCTTTCGATTCCCTTGAAATTCTTCATGGCCTTTTGGATTGCCTTTTTAACCATCTTTCTTGAGCTCAAGTATTTGTTAACCTCTCTTGTGAGAGCTCCAGATTCACCTCCTCGAGTTCGTCTTAAGATCGATTGAAGATCAAAGTCAACCGGTCAAAGTCAACGCTGACCGTAGACCCGGTCAACGGGTCCGGGTCCGGGTCTGGGTCAGGGTCAACGGGTCACGGGTTTGGGCTTTAGGGTTTTGGGTTTGGGTTAGGGTAAATGGGTTTAGGTTTTAGGTGAATTGGGTTTGGGCTTTAACCTCACGGCCCAATGGCCCAATTAAAAAGGGTTTTGGGCTTGGTTCACACGGCCCTAAGGCCTAATTAAAAAGGGGATATGGGTTTGGGCTGCAACCAAGGCCCTAAGGCCTTTGGGTTTGGTGGTCGCCGGATTCCAAGGAGGGGGAAGGCCGGATTTCGGCCGGAGAATTCCCAAGCTCCGTTGGAGCTCAAAACTCAACCAAAACATGTCATTCAATATACCAAAATGAAGCCCCGAAGGTAAGGAATCGAAATATACCCTTGGTTCCCGTCATCGTGGTCGGAGTTGGCCGGAAAACAGCCTGGAAGCCACGGGTGTCCGCCGGAAACTGGGTAAGATTCAAATGAGTATAACTTCTTCAATACGCAATGAAATTAGGTGAAACAAAAAGGAAAGTTGTAGTACTCAGCGAGACGAAGAGATTGATACCTCGCATGCCGGCCAACTCGCCGTGGTTTGGCCGGAAATCGCCTCGAAAGGGGCGGTGCTCGCCGGAAAACTGGGAAATGTCTCCCGAGGTGGTTTCTTCGTGGTTTGACGTCCCAAAACACATCCACGGGGTTAGAAAAGAGTTATAGGCGTGGGCATGGGTGTGTGTGTGTGTGTGTGTGTGGGTGTGTTCTTGTCGGACCGAGAGGGGGGGGAAAGGAGAGAGCATGGAGGAAGAAAGAGAGAAGAGAGAAGAGACTTTTCAAAAAAAAAAAAAAAAAAAAAAGAAAAGGGAAAGGGAAAGGAACCGGGGGACAAAAACAGGGGGTGGGCCCCTTGGGCTCACCAATTAAGGATCAAAAACAATTTTAAAAAGGAAGGTATCCCTCAAACTTAGTGAAAATACAAAAATACCCATTTTCTTACGAAAATCACGGGACGGGTCGTTACAGAAGGCAGCCTTCGGAAGGCCTCAATCTGCACAACTGCTCACAAAATATATTAAGAGACGAGAAGATGTTTTGTTGAGCGAAAGATGTTAGAGCGAGCATGGCAATTGGATTTTTTCTCAACCATATTTTTATCAAGAGAAAAAAAGGTTTTGCCGTTGAATGTACTAGTCCAGTGATTGACCTTCCTACGCGACACCTGCTTAATATATGTAAGAGGATGATGATTGACTATTCAAATATCATGTGGATAGTAGGAGACAAGAAGTATCTCTTCCTTATTATTTATCAAATGAAAGGTATTTGATCAAGAGGACTGGAACATGCATGGTACCTCAATAATGTACATGCCGTGTTCCCCCTACCTCCCAACTCTCCTACTCACCACCCAATTTTTGTATTGTAAAAAATCCATAAAATACACAGTGCACGAGTTGCATCGACTTTGTGTGTGATACAACAAATTGCAGTCATCATAGTTTCTCACCTTCTGTTTTCTTTGTATAATGAAATTTGGATGACGGATCTGAATGCCAACCTTATCTTCCATATCTTCTTCCTCATTGTCGTTAAAATGGATGACAAAGCACCTACCAGACCTTCAAATCAAGTTGTCCGGATGACAGCTCTTAATTCATGCAAGCTTGTTCTCTGGAATGCGTTGTAAGATATGTAGAAAATGAAAATAATTTCATTAAGAGTAAAAAGAAACAAAAAACCATGAAAATATGTATGCATGCATATCATATAAAACGACATAAAATCCCTGTTGGTAGGAAACGGAAGGTGGTGATTGATTTTGAAGGAGACAACTTACATAATTAATTAATTAATGCAGAATAGTTTCTGCGAAGAGTGATACACAGAACTCGTCGTCGGGCAGGCAGACAGGCAGAGCTGCAATGCTGGATAGAACTATTGACTTCATTTTATACATAGATGATGATACAGTACCACTCCTGAGCTACATATTTTAGGGATAGTTGTGTGACGCATCACATGATATTGCTGCCAAACTGAAGATACTCATCCGATATTAGAAGTAAAATTTATAGTTGATGGATCCAGATCGAATCATGTTTCTGCTCATTCAGCTGTGAGAGGATGAGTTGTTCTTGTCACCCTAACCATGTAAATATATAAACAGATGCCAAAGGGAAGGAAGCTGCAAACTGAAAGCACCAGTTAAGCATAAAATTTCAAAGTAAAATTCCTCTTTTTCATTAAAAGAAAATGGCAGTCTTCCATGCTTGCTCCACAGAATGCCTTCAACATCACAACCTTTTGTTACAGAATTTGATAAGCAGATATGCATGCGGATTAAAAGCTTCAGCACCATGCATCGTCCATATGCCACAAACTCAGTGGACTTCAAGATTTATACGATAGTGTTGAAAGTTTTCTTCTTTTGCCACTAACTAAACAAGCCTTGGCCGAAAAGTGCGGAGACAAATGGATCAATGAATTACTAGATGGATTCTTCAGGGTCCTGGATGTGTGTGGAATCATTAAGGATGCCGTCTTGCAAACAAAAGAATGCACACAGAAACTTCAATCAATTATGCGCAGAAGATGGGGAGATGGCAGGAGCTTCATGAGTGAGGTTAGAAAATACCTTAGCTCTAGGAAGGATGTCAAAGGCAATTAACAGCGCCTTAAAGGTCAAGGAAAGTCAAGACAAGAACTATGAGACTCCAGCTGCTGTCAGCTTGTTGAAAGGGCTAAACGCAGTCACCTTCACCGTGTTTGAATCCTTCTTGTCCTTTGTAGCTGGTTCAAAATGAAATTCAACTGGCCATTAGTTTCCAAGCTGCTGCAGCCCAAAAAGAGTAGCTTGTGAGGATGAGGTAGATACGAATGAACTTGAGAAGGTGGATGCTGCTTTGCATTCCCTTAGTAGTTCGAAGTCAAGCAAATCTGGTTACACCGTGCAAGTCGACAATGTTCAAAATTTGCTCCAAGAACTGGAGGCAAATATTCAAGATACTGAAAAAGGAATTGAGGGACTATTTAGGCGCTTAATCAAAACTTGAGTCTTGTTGAATTGTAATCTTGTCTTGGCCCAAAGATAATTGATCCGGCCCATACACAAAGAAAGATCCATGCACATGCTAGAGAATTCTAGCAAAGTTCAAGTTGGTGGAAGAGTCTAGAAGAATGGTGAGGATTCCACCAACATACAAGATTAGTGTAGATAATTCTAGCTTAGGAAGGTAGTAGAATTATCTAGATATCTCTAGCATAATGTTTTCATGCTTCTCCAAGGTTCCATCCATGCCTATAAAAGGAGAAGGCATCCACACCATTTGTAACAACCAAGAGAGAGCAAGTAGCAAGAAGTGAGAGTGTCAAGTAAGAAGTAAGAAGAAGCAACAAAGCTTCTAAGAGTGTTTGAGTGTTTCCTTTTGTACTAAGTTTGTGAGTGAATAAAAACCTTGTGTAATACTTTGAGAATTCTTTCTTTCTCTTGCCTATCAATTCCGCTGCGTTACATTTTTCTTTGTGAGATAAACCTCTCCAAGTAGTGAAGCATTTTTAAACCCCCAACAAAGTGGTATCAGAGCTATGGCTAGCAATGCTATGGCAGCCTTCCAAGTTCCAGTGCTCGACAGCAACAACTTCGATAATTGGAGTATCAAAATGAAGGCCCTTTTGGGTGCACACGATGTCTGGGAAGTCGTGGAGAAAGGCTACACTAAGCCAGAAGATGAAGCTACTCTGTCTCAACCCCAGAAGGAGAGTTTGAAAGATTCAAGAAAGAGAGACAAGAAGGCTTTCTACCTCATCTACCAAGCATTAGATGACAATGGCTTTGAGAAGGTCTCGAGTGCAACATCTGCCAAGCAAGCATGGGAGAAGCTTCAAACCTCTTACAAAGGAGCCGAACAAGTGAAAAAGGTTCATCTTCAAGTATTAAGAGGTGAGTTCGAATCTCTACAAATGAAAGGGTCTGAATCAATCTCTGATTATTTCTCAAGAGTCTTAGCCGTTTCCAATCAATTAAAAAGAAACGGAGAAAAGTTACAAGATGTTAGAATTATGGAGAAGATACTACGCTCGTTGGACCCCAAGTTCGAGCACATTGTCGTGATGATTGAAGAAACTAAAAACTTGGAAGAAATTAGTATAGAGCAATTAATGGGTTCGCTACAAGCATATGAAGAGAAACATAAGAAGAGGCAAGGGAATGATGAGCAGCTCCTTAAGACGCATGTTCAGTCAAAGAAGAAAGAAGAAAGCTTCGACAACGAGAGAAGCCGATACGGAAGAAGTCGTTGTCGAGGTCGCGGACATGGACATGGGCGTGGATGTGGTTGGAACTTAAACAACCATAGCAACTACGAAAGAGGAGAAAGCTCAACAAAAGGTCACGGAAGAGGACGCTCAAACTCAAGATATGAAAAATCTCAAGTTCAATGCTATAATTGTCAAAAGTTTGGGCATTATGCTTCGGAATGTAGAGCTCCAAACAGCAGACTTGATGAGAAGGTCAATTATGTGAAAGAAGAGAAAGAAGAGAATGGTGTTGTGCTACTAGCATGCAAGAACAATGATGGAGACCAAGACTATACATGGTACCTTGACACCGGCGCTAGGAACCACATGTGCGGAAGAAGAAGCATCTTCGTAGAGCTCAATGAATCAATGAGTGGCAACGTTTCTTTTGGAGATGAATCCAAAATACCCGTAAAAGGAAAAGGTAACATCCTTATTCCCCTGGAAAATGGGGGTCACCAATTAATTTCGAATGTCTACTACGTGCCCAATATGAAAAGCAACATTTTGAGTTTGGGTCAACTCTTAGAAAAAGGTTATGATTTTCATACGAAAAATTATATCCTTTTTCTTAGAGATGACAAAGGAAGATTAATTGCCAAGGCGAAAATGTCAAAGAATAGGATGTTTCCCATGAACATTCAAAACGATGTTGCAAAGTGTCTCAAGATATGTTACAAAGACATATCTTGGCTTTGGCATCTTCGTTTTGGGCATCTTAACTTTGGGGGACTGGAGTTATTATCCAAGAAGGAGATGGTGAGAGGCTTACCGTGTATCAGCCACCCTGATCAAGTTTGCGAAGGATGTTTACTTGGGAAACAGTTCAGGAAAAGCTTTCCAAAGGAGTCGACCACAAGAGCCCAAAAGCCACTCGAGCTCATTCACACCGATGTGTGCGGTCCAATAAAACCAAGCTCTTTGGGTAAAAATAATTATTTCCTTCTCTTCATTGATGATTTTTCAAGAAAAACCTGGGTGTATTTCTTGAAGCAGAAATCAGAAGTCTTTGGAGCATTCAAGAAGTTCAAAGCCGCTGTAGAAAAGGAGAATGGTTGCAAGATCAAAGCCATGAGATCTGATCGAGGAGGAGAATTCACTTCGAAGGAATTTCAAGAGTTTTGTGAAGCAAATGGAATTCGTCGACCTTTGACAGTTCCAAGATCCCCTCAACAAAATGGCGTGGCAGAAAGAAAAAATCGAACCATCCTCGACATGGCTCGAAGCATGCTCAAAAGCAAGAAATTACCTAAGGAATTGTGGGCAGAAGCTGTAGCATGTGCTGTCTACCTATCCAATCGGTCTCCAACAAGGAGTGTGTGGGGAAAAACTCCGCAAGAAGCATGGAGTGGAAGAAAACCAGGTATTTCTCATCTAAGAGTTTTTGGAAGCATAGCCCATGTACATGTATCAGACGAGAGGAGAACCAAACTCGACGACAAAAGTGAGAAGTTCATCTTTATCGGCTATGACACCAATTCAAAAGGCTATAAGCTGTATAATCCAAACAATGGGAAGACGGTGATCAGTCGAGACGTGATGTTCGATGAAGAAGGAGAATGGGATTTTAGCCCGCATGCAGGTGATCTTCACTTCTTTCCTCAATTTGAAGAAGAGAATGAACAAGGGATGATGGAGCAAGCAAGAGAGGTTCAACAAGAATCCACTACTCCACTTGCTTCACCAACATCAACCAATCATGGTAATTCATCAGCATCAGCATTGTCAAGTGTGAGTCTAAATGAAAGAGAAGTACCACGCACAAGAAGTATACGAGATCTTTATGAGGTAGCTGAAAGACTTGATAATCCTACACTTTTCTGTCTCTTTACTGATTGTGAACCAGTCGACTTCCAAGAAGCAGTGCAAGATACTAAGTGGAGGAAAGCAATGGATGAAGAAATTGAAGCAATCCAGAAGAATGATACATGGGAACTCGCTATTCTTCCGAAAGGACACAAAGCCATCGGAGTCAAGTGGGTGTACAAGACAAAGAAAAATGCTAATAGAAAGGTCGAAAGATACAAGGCAAGACTAGTGGCGAAAGGCTATAGTCAAAGAGCCGGAATCGACTATGATGAGGTATTCGCACCCGTTGCTCGGTTGGAAACTATACGATTACTAATTTCTTTGGCAGCTCAAAACAGTTGGAAGATTCAACAAATGGATGTGAAGTCCGCCTTCCTAAATGGAGTTCTTGAAGAAGAAGTCTACATTCAGCAACCGTCAGGCTATGAGATCAAAGGGCATGAAGACAAAGTTCTGAAGCTGAAGAAAGCCCTCTATGGGTTAAAACAAGCGCCACGAGCATGGAATAGTCGCATCGACAAGTACTTTCAAGAAAACAACTTCATCAAGTGCCCTCATGAACATGCTCTCTACGTCAAAGTCAAAGATGGAGATATTTTGATTGTGTGCTTATATGTGGATGATCTAATCTTCACCGGGAGTAATCCAAGCATGTTTGAAGAGTTCAAGAGAGTGATGACCAAAGAATTTGAGATGACCGACATCGGGTTGATGGCATATTACCTAGGCATTGAAGTCAAGCAGAACGAAGAAGGAATTTTCATCTCCCAAGAAAGCTACACAAAGGAGATACTGAAAAAGTTTAAAATGGACAACTACAAGCCCGTGAGCACGCCAATGGAGTGCGGAGTCAAACTAACCAAGTATGATAAAGGAGAAAGCGTAGATCCAACATTTTTCAAAAGTCTAGTTGGAAGCTTACGCTACTTGACTTGCACAAGACCAGATATTCTTTATGCTGTTGGATTAATCAGTCGCCACATGGAGAATCCCACAACTACACATTTGAAAACGGCCAAAAGAATTCTTCGATACCTCAAAGGTACTGTTAACTTTGGCTTGTTTTATTCAAGTTCTGATAACTACAAACTTGCTGGATATAGCGACAGTGATTGGGCAGGAGATTCCGACGATAGAAAAAACACTACTAGATTTGTGTTCTTCATGGGAGACACTGCATTCACATGGATGTCGAAGAAGCAACCGATTGTCACTCTCTCTACCTGCGAAGCTGAATATGTAGCTGCTACTTCATGTGTCTGCCATGCAATCTGGCTGAGAAACTTGCTGAAAGAATTAAGAATGCGACAAGAAGAGCCAACAAAGATCTATGTCGACAACAAGTCTGCAATAGGTCTAGCAAAGAATCCAGTATTCCATGACAAGAGCAAGCACATAGATACCCGTTATCATTTCTTAAGAGAGTGCATTGCAAGAAAGGATGTGCAAGTGGAATACGTGAAGTCTCAAGACCAAGTTGCCGACATATTCACCAAGCCACTCAAACAAGAAGACTTTGTCAGACTAAGAAACTCAATTGGCGTCACAAGACAAGATTAAGGGGGGATGTTGAATTGTAATCTTGTCTTGGCCCAAAGATAATTGATCCGGCCCATACACAAAGAAAGATCCATGCACATGCTAGAGAATTCTAGCAAAGTTCAAGTTGGTGGAAGAGTCTAGAAGAATGGTGAGGATTCCACCAACGTACAAGATTAGTGTAGATAATTCTAGCTTAGGAAGCTAGTAGAATTATCTAGATATCTCTAGCATAATGTTTTCATGCCTCTCCAAGGTTCCATCCATGCCTATAAAAGGAGAAGGCATCCACACCATTTGTAACAACCAAGAGAGAGCAAGTAGCAAGAAGTGAGAGTGTCAAGTAAGAAGTAAGAAGAAGCGACAAAGCTTCTAAGAGTGTTTGAGTGTTTCCTTTTGTATTAAGTTTGTGACTGAATAAAAACCTTGTGTAATACTTTGAGAATTCTTTCTTTCTCTTGCCTATCAATTCCGCTGTATTACATTTTTCTTTGTGAGATAAACCTCTCCAAGTAGTGAAGCATTTTTAAACCCCCAACAAGTCTCTCTTCTGAACATATTCAACAATTAGGCATGAAAATCATCATGCAGTATGATAGAAATACAATTTTGTAGAGATTAATCATACTTGTATATGAAAGAGATAATTGTGTACATATTTTCTCATCAAATCGAAAAGTACTATATTCCTTTGGCACGAAATATATCTGTTCTACTCCATTGATTTGTCCATGCTTTTTCTTATGCTAAATTCTTTCCATCTTTCTTAATTGTGCAAGACGGATGATAAACAGTGCAGATGAAGTAACTTAATGGAATGATCTTTCAAACGTTAAAAGACTTGGGGATGAATAAACCGATCCAATATTTTTCCCCTCTAAGACCAAGTTTTTCAAGCTACGCAAATTTTAGATAAAACCGGATTGGAAGTTCAAAACTTTAATCTATAGATATATCTATACGTTCTAATTTCCATAAAACATTTTTGGAAATTTCAGATTTGGAACATAATTTTTTGCTTCACCATTGAAATTTCCACTGCATTGGACATCTAAATTTCCAATACAACTTGAGCTTTGCTGCCGGTTTTATGCTTATCTAATTGTTCTCCGATACTTTCAGCCATATGTTCTGCATAAGTTTCATACCATTTGTCTGTCCAAAGAAATATGTACTTTATCATCATTTTATATACAAAAAGGGTTCTGACCTAATGATGATGCATACTCTGCACTTTTTATAGTCTTCGTTTTTTCCTCTACCAGGACCAGCGTACGTATGTTTGATATGATTAACTTTTTTACTACGGATCATCTTCCTTGAGACAATTGGAATTTTGACAGCCTCGAAGTTATATGATTTTCAATTTTTCACAAATCCCATGTGACTGCACTCATACAATTTTTATAGTTCTTGTCAAATTTCCTCTAAGCCTTTGGAAAAGTCGGTTAATGTTGGAAATTTTGAGTAGAAATTTCATTGTCTTACATTGGCCATTCCCAAAATGTTTCCTCACTTTATAATGTTTTATCCCTTATAAAAAGCAATTGGAGTGATAGGCTTCAGAGAATAAAATTGGGCTCACTCTTGGGGTTGGACTTTTTAGGGTGTACTAATTAATTGATAATTAATATATAATTAATTATCAAAAGATGGGCTCTTGGGCGTTGAAAATTAAATTCTTTAATTAATTAATTAATTAATTTTTTATCAACAGACTCATCTTTGAAGATGAAGTTTGTTGAGATGAAAGAACACAAAGCAAAGCACCCCTCTGTGAAAGATGACTTCCAACAGACGCACCCCATTCTCATACCTGTTGCGAACATGTATAAACCTATTATATATACATTCATCTGCATGACATTTAGCACATAGAAAATATCAAATTCTTCTTCTACATTCGTAAACCTTCTTACTAAGAGAATCACACAGAAATTCGCTAGAAGTTAAGTTTCTTGGTGCTGGAATTGTAACTTGGTCATTGAATCCTGGTGAAGCAGACGTTCGTAGAACTACAAGTACTGAGTAGGGATGAAATTTCTGTTTCAAGGACATTGCGGTACGCAAGCCTTAATCTTCAAGCTGTCTGTTTTATATTTTTGTTATGTTCATACTCTATTAATTTTTCTATTCACATTTATTATTTATTAGCATATATAATTTATCACAGATTGTTAACATATATCCAACAGTTAATTCATTTTTTCATCTTGTCATTGAGCAATAGTAAAGTTATTTTTTGGATTGATTTCGATTTGGCCTCTTAATATGATGATATTGGAACATTTATAAGATTAATGGTAGAACATTGTGAGCTTTGGAAAAAATACTATTGAAGTATAAAATAAAGAGCAGTAGAAATTTACACGAAAGTATATCATTGTGTATATTCTGAGAGAAGTTGTATACAAGTATGTTTTTCATGTACAAAATCAAAAGAACTAAACATCTAATGATTTAGGATGTTGAGGAGGGAGACTCTTGTTTTGATGAGTTGCCTAAATAGGCACTCTAGTCCTTCTTCCTGCTCTTGAATACACGACTCTAGCTTCTCAAGTAGGTTCTGCGCTTTATCGGCACTTTTGTGCAGTGCAGCATCAACTAGTGAAAATTCATTGGCTTCTGTTTCTTCGTTACAAGCCACTCTTTTCGACTGCATCATCTTTGAGACCAATGAGAAGCTACTTGGCTGTAACCTTGGCCCAGAAATGAAGGACAAAAGTGATTCAAAGACTGCGAGAGTGACTGCTTCAACGTCTCTCAACTTGCTAATAATGGCAACTGTCTTATTGTCGTTGTTGAGGGAAGAGAAAGCTGATCTATTTTTCATTCCCTTCAGATTTACCCTAGCCTTGTGGATTGCCTTCTTCACCATCTTCCTAGAGGCCATGTATTTCCTGACCTCACTTGTGAGTGCAGATTCACCTCCCCGCCTTCTTATGATCGACTGAAGATCCTGTATGCATTCCTTGGTTTGCGACAGGGAATCCTTGGCAGTGCCACAAACCTCCAAGAGTCTGATAGAGCCATCTAATAGCTCATTAGCATATTTGTCATTCTGCTCTTGGGACAAGGCCTGTTGAGAGAGGGGCAACTGAAGCAAATTCTCCGCACAATAATGCAAGTCTTGGAGGCCACTTAGCTTGTCGCTGATAGATGATGATGATGTGGAGGTGGCCTCAGAAGACCTCAATCTGCACAAGTGTTGATCGACTTTTTGAATGATCGGGTGTGGCCTTGAGGGGAAGCTGTTAGAGCGAGTGTGGAAAGCCATTTCTTCTTTATGATTTGAGAGGAGATAGAACAGAAGACCTTGAAAGTTTTGGTTAATGTACAATTGAGATTGATGAGTTCCTTTCTGTCTGCATCTGCTTAATATGTAGTGTTCGTTAAGGGAAGGGGACGTGAAAGCTCATTAACTTCAATCAGCAGTGAGTCGTAACATAATTTCGATTTGGATCTGTATGTTCCCTAGGCAATGTCTAAGAAATATCTCTTCCCGGACTAGCATACCAACTCACGATCACCGATTCATCTTTCATATCAAATCATTAATTGAACAGAAAACTATAAATTAAATATGTGCCATTGCACGATTAGCTTCGTAATGGTGTCTACAGATACGTGGAGAGGCAAAAACCATGCATCGTAGCCATCTGTCTAGTCGCAACAAACTCTATTTTTCTGATCGATGTATGTGATTAATTAGTTTATTCGTTTTATTTTCATAGTTGTTGCAGAAGGAGCAGGCAAGATCTGCAATGTAGCTGACCATGCATTGTTTTGCACACTGTAGAGAAATGGCATGTAGCTGACTTGATGAATTGGACTGTTCCCTAAACAGAACGAATTACCAGCACAATTATCCGAGTCTTCCATGTGTGTGCCATTAATCAATTACGCCCACGGATTTGTTAATTTTAATTCGTTTTGGTTCTGAAAACTTGTCTAGTGGTTAGAGTTTTCTTACAACTCTTTGAGTCAGTGAAATAAAATGCAAGGCTTCAGTAAATTTTACGAGATTACAAAAGCAGGTCAATATTAAATTGATTTGTGAAAATTACTTCATTTCAAGTAAATTGCGGAAAAAGAAGTTTCAATTGAGTATCTGAGAAAATATATTATACATGTATATCTCATTAATATACAAGTATGAACCAATAGAAATTTGGATGAATCATCCCGTACTAATCAAATTTTCTAATCTTGTGGTTGAGGATGTTGAGAACGGAAACTCTAATTTTGATCAAACGCATTGAAATGTGTTCCAGTAAATCTTCTAGATCTTGTATGTGTTAGTATTAAGTGTTTTAGCTGAAATAAATTTATTCATTTTACTTGTTTTAATCAGAGCCCTTGGATTACATTCCAAATGGATGCTCTAGATTAAGTTAGAGTAAGTGATGCTGAGTGACACATGTAACTATCTCACATGATAGATGAAATAAATGGTTGTGATCATTCTTTCTGTTGTAAGAGAGAGAGTGAGGTTATTCCTTCAGATAGGAATGGTCATATCCTAATTGCTTTGTAGAGAGAATCAAGGAAGGGAATGAAATCAGCTTTACACTCATCACTATGAATGCTCTCTGCACCTTTCAATTTCCCTTTCTTCCAGAAATTCACACAAACTCCATTGAATCACAACATAAAACCTATAATCTAACATGGCCTCGAAGCCAGGTTTCATCATTTGCAACTGCGCGTGAATCTGTGAAACTTGCAATGAAGAACTCGAACTGACCATCGAGCTTCGTTGCTGAAGGAAACCCAGAGAAGACATCTCAGTGACCTTGGATTAAGTCTCATATGGTTGGATCAAGTGGTGCTGATCTTCGAGCACCAGTGTTCAATGGAGACAACTTCGATTTCTGGCAGATTCGGATGAAGACCATATTCAGGTCTCACGAACTCTGGGATATCGTCAAGAAAGGCTTCGCTACTCCTGCGAAGAAGGAGGAAGAACTCACAGAAGATGAAAGCAAGCTATTGAGGGAAAGCATTGTCAAAGATGCAAAGGCACTTGGAATCATCCAAAGGGCGGTTTCCGATCAGATCTTCCTGAGAATCGCCATCCAAGAGACTGCTAATGCTGCTTGGAATGTCTTGAAGCAAGAATTTGTGGGAGATAGATAGGTAAGAGCTGTGAAACTCTAAGGCTTACGCCAAGATTTTGAATATACTAGAGTGGGTGAAAATAAAGCTTTCTCTGCCTGTCTAGTTAGGCTATTTGATGTCAAATGAGAAGTTATGGAAAGGATATTGGTAACCAAAGAATTATCCAAAAGTTGCTAATAAGCTTACCTAGATCATATGATAGTATTGCTTTTGTGATTGAAAATACTAAGGATCTAGCGACTGTTGATGTTCAAGATGTAGTAGTTATCCTGAAGGGGTATGAACAAAGGATTGATAGGCATGCTGAAAATCGAACTGAAAAAACATCTGCTATCTGCTAGTTTTAGTATTACTCCAAAGCAAAATAAGTATAATGGGAATCAAGGGTTCAAGCCACATAAGAATTGGAAGTCAAAATGGAAGAAAGGGGATATTAGACCTGCAAATCAAGCTAGAAAGGTTGTAGGTACCTCTGAGGGAGCTAAGAATCCTTGTATACACTGTGATAAGTTACATTTTGGTGAATGTTGGTTCAAAGATAAGTTTAGGTGTCACGATTGCAATAAGTTGGGGCATCTGGCAAAGGATTGTCGTGGCAAAAAAGAGAGGGTTAACCAACATGTAAACTTTGTTAATCAAGTCAATGTTACACCTACAATGTTTTATGTTTGCAATAATGCCAAAGTGAAGAAATGTGAAGATACACTGTATGTAGACAGTGGGTGTAGCAACCACATGACTGGAATGGAGGATCTGTTGGTTGACATTGATTGCTAAGGTTGAAATGGGCATTGGCCAGCTTATTGAGGTCACAGGCAAGGGAAATTTGGTAGTTGAAACCAAAATGGGGAAAAGGTATATTAAGGAAGTGATGTTAGTTCCAAATTTAAAAGAAAACTTACTCAATGTAGGGCAGATGATGGAACATGGTTACTTTCTAGTGTTTGGTGGAACAACTGCTGAAATATATGATGATAGCTCTATGTCTAATTTGGTAGCCAAAATACCAATCAAAGGAAACAGGAGTTTCCCCTTGAAACTTTAACTTGAGATGCAGATTGCTCTAAAAGCTAATGTGTGTCAGTCTTCTGCAATTTGGCATAGAAGGCTAGGACATTTGAATATAGGCAGTCTAAGGCAACTCAAAAAACAGGATATGGTGTTGGGATTGCTTGAACTCAAAATGGCAGATGAGATATGTGAAGGATGTGATATTGGGAAGCATTGCAGAGATGCATTTCTAAAGGAAGCATCATGGATGGCTTCTCTCCCTCTAGAACTCATTCACTCAGATATCTGTGGGCCTATGCAAACTACTACTAAGGCTGGAAATAGGTATTTCCTTACCTTTATAGATGACTACACTCGAATGTGTTGGATCTATTTCTTGAGAAACAAGTATGAGGTGTTTGGTATTTTCAAGAAATTTAAGGCCACGGTTGAATTACAAAGTGGTTACTAGTTGAAGAAGTTGAGAAGTGATAGAGGAGAAGAGTATACATCTGTTAAATTCAGAGAGTTTTATGAAGAAATAGGGATGCAAAGACAGTTAACAGTGGCCTACACACCACAACAGAATGATGTGGCTGAGAGGAAGAATATAACCATAGCGGAAATGGAAAAATGTATGATGGTTGAGAAGGGTGTTCAATTTGATTTCTGGGCAAAAGATGTCAACACAGCCGTGTACATATTGAACATATGTCCCACTAAGGCTCTTGATAATAATACCCCCTTTGAGGCATATAGTGGGTGGAAGCCAAGAATCAAACACTTGAAGATCTTTGGTTCTATATGTTATGCATATATTCCAAATCATCTTAGGCAAAAGCTAGATGAAACCAGTACTAAATGCATTTTCTTGGGGTATGGCACATGTGAGAAAGGTTATAGACTTTATGACCTCGTTTCAAAGAAGATAATTGTGTCAAGGGATGTGCTAGTTGATGAAAATGCTAGCTGGAATTGGAAATCTCAATCTAAAAATATCATCAATATACCAATGCTTGAAATGGAAATATGTGAACAAAGGGAAGAAGGAAGTTCAAGTGATAGATGTAATGTAAATGATGAATCTCTGATACCAGCATCTGAAACCTGTGAGTCAATTGAAAATGGCTCAAGGTTGGTTCCAATGCAGAATAACACAGATCCCTAAGACTATGATCACACTCCATTGAAGTTCAAAAGCTTGACAGAAGTGTATGCCAAATGCAATTTGTGCATAGTTAAGCCTGAGAACTTTGAGGAGGCAGCAAAAGATGAGTCATGGCAGAAGGCAATGGAGGAAAAAAATGCTATGATAGAGAAGAACTGCACTTGGGAACTTGTGGACAGACCATTTGATAAACCAGTAGTTGGTGTCAAGTGGATCTACAAGACAAAATTGAACCTAAATGGGTCTATACAGAAGAATAAGGCAAGGTTGGTTGCTAAGAGATACTCTCAGAAGCCTAAAGTCAATTTCAATGAGACATTTACTCCTGTGGCAAGGCTTGACACTATTAGAACTCTAATTGGGCTTGCTGCACATAAAGGATGGAGGCTATTCCAACTTGATGTGAAATCTGCATTCTTGAATAAGGTTCTAAATGAAGAAGTATATGTAGACTAGCCACTTGGTTTTGTAATTGAAGGCAATGAGGATAAGGTTTACAAGCTAAAGAAGGCCTTGTATAGGTTGAGACAGGCACCAGGGGACTGGTACAAATAGATTGACTCTTATTTTTTCTATTCTGGTTTTCATAGAAGTCCAAGTGAGGCAACCCTCTACATCAAAGCAACTGAGGCAGGAATTCTCATTGTTTCCTTGTATGTTGATGACATTATATACACAGGGAGTTCTAGTGCATTAATGGATGAGTTTAAGGCAAAAATGATGGGAAAGTATGAAATGTCAGACTTGGGACTATTGCACCATTTCTTGGGGCTTGGAGTCATTCAAACAGAAGGCTGTATCTTTCTGCATCAAAAGAAATATGCAAGAACTTTATTAGAGAAGTTAAGATTGAAGGATTGCAAACCTGTTGCAACTCCACTTGCAGCAAATGAAAAACTAAGCAAGATTGATGGGAGTGAAATGGCTGATGAAAGTCTTTATAAACAGATGGTTGGTAGCTTCCTGTACTTAACAGCTACAAGACCTGACATTATGTTTGCTGCAAGTTTGCTAGCTCGATTCATGCACAATCTAACTAGAAAACACATGGGAACTGCAAAGAGGGTGCTGAGATATATCCAAGGATCACTGGACTATGAATTGCATATGAGAAAGGCAAAGATGTTGTGCTTATTGGCTATTGTGATAGTGATTGGGCAGGGAGTGAAGATGACATGAAAAACACTTCTGGATATGCTTTTAGTTTTGGTTTTGGAGCATTTTCTTGGGCTTCAATCTAACAAAGCAATGTAGCACTGTCCACTGCAGAGGCTGAGTATGTTAGTGCTGCAAAAGCAACTGCTTAAGTCATCTGGTTAAGGTTTGTTCTCTAAGATTTTGGAGAGGAACAAGTGGAGCCTACTCAAATCCTATGTGACTACACCTCTACCATTGCAATCTCAAAGAATCTAGTGGCACATTACAAGACAAAATAAACAGAAGGTTTCATTTCATCAGAGATGCACTGTAGAATGGTGAAGTTGCTGACATATTTAAAAAAGCCTTGGCAAGGGATCGATTTGAGTATTTAAGGAAAGCTTTGGGATTGATTTCAGGTAAAAACTTAAAAGGGAGTGTTCGTATTTAAGTGTTTGAGCTGAAATAAGTTTATTCATTTTACTTGTTTTAATCAGAGCCCTTGGATTACATTCCAAATGGATGCTCTAGATTAAGTTAGAGTAAGTGATGTTGAGTGACACATGTAACTATCTCACATGATAGATGAAATGAATGGATGTGATCATTCTTTTTGTTGTAAGAGAGAGAGTGAGATTATTCCTTCAGATAGGAATTGTCATATCCCGATTGCTTTGTAGAGAGAATCAAGAAAGGGAATGAAATCAGTTTTACACTCATCACTGTGAATGCTCTTTGCTACTTTCAATTTTCCTTTCTTCTAGAAATTCACACAAACTCCATTGAATCACAACATAAAACCTATAATCTAACAATGCGCAGGACTCCAAATTTTGCAGATGCTCTAGCGCATTCTCAATAATTTCATCAGACTTGTGACCAACAAATGAGTTCAATGGCATACACTTTTGCAAATTCATTTGCATCTTTTTCTTCTTCTTTGCATGCCGCTACGCTTTTCATAGTGCGTCAAGTTGGATACAATCATACAAGAGACCATCCACTTGGCTTTGATTGTGTCTTTGGACCCGAGATATAAGTGAACATGGATTTAAACATGGTCTGAGTAACTGCTTCTGTGTCTTTCAACATGCTAACCGTACGTAGCCTCAGCCTCATTCTTCTTATTCAAGGGAGAAACACCCTTCAAATATCCTAAGATATTCCAAATGACCTTTTTCATTACCTTCCTCGTTGTCAAGAATTTCTTAACCTCACTTGCAAGCTCATTTTTGGCAATGCTACATTTATCCAAAAACCTAAGAGATCCACCCATTGATACAATACTCTTCATTTTGCCAATGTGCTAGCGCTTATCGAGTGAGTGGAAACAAAAGCAGCTCATCTACACAATCATATATACAAATCCATTAACGCGAGTAAATTTTTGTGTCAAAATTGAGGATGAAGAGCTGGCTTCCGAAGACCTCAATCTGCACAGCTGCTCATCAAATTGGAGATAAGAGGATGTTTTGATGAGGGAAAGTTCTTGGAGCACGATGGCAATTGGGTTTTGTCGCGGCCATTTTTTCTATCGGAGAAGAAAGAAGTTTTGCAGCTGAATGTACAAGTCTAGGGATTTACCATCCTTCCCCAGCATCTTCTTAATATATACAAGATGATGATGACTTACTATTTGAATATCATGGGGATAGTAGGTGAAAAGAAGAATCTCGTGCTTACAATTTGCATGCCAACTCAACACCATCCGTGCCATGTTTCCCTGCCACCAACTCTCCAACTCACTACCCATTTCCTTTTATTTGTTCTGCCACAAGAAATGGCACTGCACGAGTGTTATTGACTATGTGCGACAAAGAATTGGCCTTCACCATAGTCTCTCACCTTCTGCCTGCTTTGTATAATAATGAAGTTTGGATGACAGACCAGAAAACTGTCCTACAACTCATTAGTTTCCAAGATTCCAATATTTTCTCAATGTTCAGAAGATGATTAAACACATACTTTAAGATAATAGAGAGTTCGAGACTCACATGGTAATTCCAGTAGAAGTAGGGTTTAGGTTTCACGCGTACAGATTTGAATCTTCACATGGTTCTTTTTCTATGCGAGGAATAGTCCCACATAATAAACCTAGCTATTTGCTTATAGCCTGGACTATTTTCTTGCATAATAGAAATATATACAGAGAAATGCACTTCCTCAAGAAAAACAAAGGGAATATATATAACTCAGTAGATAGATATTGAAACAATGAGTGATTATATTGTTTAGTTAGAAAAGTTAGTATGCGCTTGGAAAGAGATACAAGAAGATGTCGATCTATTCTGCTAATCCAGATTAGTACACTAGTGTGTTTTAATTATAATTTTATTTGTCGGATGTGTTTTGATTATATGAATAGCTTAGATTAACACATTAGTCGGTTCCATAAGTCTATTTACTTTAATCTCTATAAAAAGAAGAGTTTTTATCACAAATGGTCTTTGAAATTGACTCTCACCATCAAAATGGTCCCTGAAATTAAAAATCAATTAATGTAGTCCCTGAAAATAGGTGTTGCAAATCAATGTGGTCCTTTTGTCACAATCCGGTTTAAAATTTTGTTAAGTGCTAATGTAGCACATAAATGGGCCCCACAAGATTTAACGGTTTTTATCACAAATGGTCTTTAAAATTGACTCACACCATCAATATGGTCCCTGAAATTGAAAATCAATCAATGTAGTCCTTGAAAATAAGTGTCACAAATAAATATGATCCTTCCGCCACAATTTTGTAAAAAAAATTTGTTATGTGCTGATGTGGGTTTAATAATTAATTAAAAAAGTTGTCTGAATACCTTTTTGCACAATGGTAGGGCCTACTCCGAAGAGAGCTCCCTTCCATAAATTCTCAAAGGCACAAGGTAGCCTAAGAGGGGGTGTGGAAATAGTTTTCAACCAACAATGGACGCACCTCGGTTATAACCTCATTATCTCAAGGCAGATCTCGTTGTTCTTTGCATCACCAAACCACCAGAGAAGCGCCGAACAAGCTCTCCAAGATTGAGGATGTTGATCGCCTAAATGTTAACGGTGATGTCCCAAAAGTCGTTGCCAATGGGCCAAGCCGTCACCAAAGGTGATCTCGATCCAGGTTCAATTCAGTGAAGGGTGTCGAAGTGTGTAAAGATGGGTGTATTGAGATTTTTTTTAGATAATAAAGAGTGAAGGAGGTATAGAAATGTGAACTAGGATCGAAGGTGATTGCAGGACTGGGTTTTTAGGTTGACAATTTTTACGTTAACTATTAAATTATTAAGCCTACTTGTAATTAGACTTGTGTGACCTATTTATATGTCACATCAGCACGTAATAGAATTTTTGACATAATTGTGACGGAATGACTAAATTGATTTGAGGGTTTTTATCACCAATGGTCCCTGAGATTGACCAAACTCATCATTTTGGTCCCTCACTTTCAAAATCAATCAATGTCGTCCCTGACATTCACCACCGCACATCAATTTGGTCATTCCGTTTAGATTCCGTCAACTATTCGTTTAGTTTGCATGTGGGACTCACAAATCCAATAAAATGGTGACACGTGGATTACACAAAAGAAGAGTTTTTATCACCAATGGTCCCTGACATTGATCAAACTCCTCATTTTGGTCCCTGAGTTTCAAAAATCAAAAAAATTTGGTCCCTAACTTTCACCACTACACATCAATTTAGTCATTCTGTTAAAATTTCGTCAATATTTTTTGTTAGTGTGATAATATGGTCCCACTAGTCCAATCATATAACGCCACATAGATTAACTATAAAAAAAAAATATTTTTTTTAAGATTTAAAACTAAAAGTACTATAAGAAATTGAAAACAAAAACTAAAAGAAAGAAAGAAAGAAAGAATAAAAAAAAATAAATAAATACATCAGCGCCTTCATCTAGGTATGCTCAAAAAGAAAAGGGAGACACCATGACACCACTAAAGCTCTTATCCTCTGTGAACTCACTACTCATTCTCTCTAGTTGGTTGTAGTCCTATCAAATTTTGATTCGATTTTATCAAATTTAGATTGAATCTTATTTTTCAATCGGGATTATGGGATGTGAGAGAAATGTCAGCGTGGAATACTCGTCAGTTGGTTCACTCTAAAAAAAAAAAAAAAATTAGTTTCTTATAGTTAATCCACTTGGCAACATATGATTGGACTAGTGGGACCACATCAGCACACTAACAAAAAATATTGACGAAATTTTAATGGAAAGACTTTATTGATGTGCGATAGTGAAAGTCAATGACTAAATTTATCGATTTTTGAAACTTGGGGACCAGAATGAGGAGTTTGATCAATGTCAGGGATCATTTGTGATAAAAAAAAACCTTCTTTTGTATAATCCACGTGTCACCATTTTATTGGATTTGTGGATCCCACATACAAACTAACAAAATAATTGACGGAATCTAAACAGAATGACCAAATTGATGTGTGGTTGTGAATATTAGGGATGACATTGATTGATTTTGAAAGTGAGGGATGAAAATGATGAGTTTGGTCAATCTCAAGGACCATTTGTGATAAAAACTCTTGATTTGAGACACTTACTTGAGGGACTAAATTAATCAAATATCGATTTCAGGGACCATTTTGATGTCGTGGGTCAATTTTTGAGACCATTTTGATGTCATGGGTCAATTTCAAGGACCATTTGTGAGAAAAAAGGACTTATGTGGCCTATTCATATGCCACAACAGCACTTAACAAATTTCTTAACAGAATTATGACGGAATGACTACATTGATTTGCGACACCTATTTTCAAGGACTACATTGATTGATTTTCAATTTCATGGATCATTTTGATGGTGAGAGTCAATTTCAGAGACAATTTGTGATAAAAACCCTAAAAATATATACTCCTTCGACTCAAACATATCACTGCCTAGTCCGTCAGTTTATTTCTCCACTTCAGTAACTTCTTCATGGAATGATCCCTTTCGAAGGTTAAAAAACTTGAGGTTGAATAAACTGAACCGTTTGTTTTTCTTCTCAAAGATAGCTTTTCAACAGGTTTAAAAACTCATAATGGATTCGGTATTTCGTGCAACTTAATTGAAATTATAGTCGCCAAGATTCCAATTGTCTGAACATTTATAAGGTGATAAACACGGATGATTAATGATAATCGAGATATACATTGTAGATCAAGCGATAGCAAGAATAAAATTTAAACATGTACAGATTTGAATCTCCACATGGTTGAAATTCTTTGTGGGGAACCAGTCTATATAATGAGCCTATTTTCTTATTAGCTTGGATTATTTTCTTGCAAAGACAAGAGAAAAGGCATTTGCAGATCTTGCCTCCTCAAAACAATCACAATATCATTTATTAATCGGGTAAAATCATTATGAAATGGAAGTGCAGCAATAATATATAGAAAATAAAAATGCATTGCATGAAGAAAACAAAGGAAAATGAACATGCATGTATATGATATAAATGCCCAGTTGGTAGGAATTGAAATATGAGATATTCAGAAATAGATAATGTGACCCCATGATTTTAATTCATTAATTAATTAAAAATATGGCGTTACGCCGTTGAATTATATATTTTCTGTGCAGAGTTGAATTCGTCCCTATAGAGCAGGCAGGTAGAGCTGGAAAGCTGGATAGAAGATTTATTGTCTAACTTTTATGTACATAGAATATGATATAATACCACTCGTGAGCTACATATTTTATGATTTTATAGTATCAAATACACGTACGCTACCCGATTCATTTCAAATCAGAAGTTAATAATATAGTTGGGCGATGGGTTGTTGCGATCAGCCGGTGGAAACATTGCATAAACATCGGTGATACAGTTTTTGGATCCATATCAAAATCATGTTGCCACTAACACCTATAGTACGTTGGACATTCAACTGCAACTAAGAACGTCGTCTCCTCTCTTCCGACAGAAAAAATTGCTGCCTCACATATCCATGCTTACAGCTTACCTTCAATGTCACACAAGTTTGTGACAGAATTTGAGAAGCAACTGTGCAGATTAAATTAAGGCTTCAGAAACGACCTCTTCATCATCATCCATAAGCCACAATCTAGGCTTCAAGATTTACACGATTGTGATGAAAATTTTCCTCTTTTGCCGCTCGCTCAGCAGGCCTTGGCCTAGGAGTGTGGAGACAAATGGACTAATGAAATACTAGGTGGATCTTTGTGATACAACCCTTACTCTACTTCTTGAGCATCTCCAGCGGAGTCCTTAAATAGGGACAATCACCGTATATATGGGTATAAAAAAATATAAGAACAAACGAGTCTCCAATGAATAGAAAATAGAGTCCCTAAAATATAGGGACTCACCTGATACATAATGTATGTGTGCACCTTTAGTGGAAAATAGGGCTCACAATTTTGATTGAAGATTTTAAGCTTTTAATACTTTTAATTAATTAAAAAAGATTAACATAAACAAAAAATGTGCACGTAATCAAATTATCACATAAAATCATAAAAGCTTCAAATTTATGGATTCTACTATAAGGACTCAACCATTGGAGGCAATATTTCTTGAAGGACACAAAGATTCCCTTTAAGTCCTTAAATGAGTACTCAAAAGTGGTGGTGGGAGTCCCTAAATAAGAACTCTCATTGGAGATGCTCTTACTCAATCTAATAGTAAACTGGGTATTACATTACAATATCAACTTATAGAACATCTTTCCTTTTACAGCTTATCCTTATATATTAACTATATAGCCTATCTTGCAAGCTACTTACTAACAACCTTCTCTAACAAACTTATCCACTTAATAACTATATTTCATCCTAGTCAGCCCATTCACATCACTGATTCAACATGCTGAGTCAGCAATTACATGGAAATCCTATCAATACCCTCCTCAAAACAAGGCTTGTATTACAAGACTTAATACAAAACAAAACAGTCTAAACAAAATGAACACAACTAATAGCAACACATTAACAGAATTCCAAAATGTCAATAACACATCACAGCTGAGCCACTATTGGAAGTTGGCCTCTTAGTCTTGAATAATTCTCTCACAGCTGAACATGATTCTGCCACTGCACTAAGACTTCAGTAGTTGTTGTAGTGCCCTTCTTCACCATTTTCTTGTCTAATTTGCCACTGGAACATCTTGAAGAATGCCATCATCAGTAAGAACTAGTAACTGAATAGTAGGTTGAATAACATGTCCCAAATGTTTCTTAAGGCAAGAAACATGAAAGACTAGTAATTTGGATTTCTCAGGGAGTTTGAGCTTGTATGCCAATCTTTGCCAAAACTTCAAAAGGACCAAAAAATCGAGGCTGAAGCTTGTGAAATGGGTGAAAAGCCAATGACATCTGCTGATAGGGTACTAATCTCAAATACACTAAATCACCAACTTGAAATACCCTCTCAATCTTGTGTTTATTTGCTTGTACTATCATCCTCTTTTGAGCAGCTTCCAAATTTGCTTTTAACAGGGATAGGATCCTGTTTCTCTCCAATAAACTTCTATCAACCATTTCAAGTTTAGTAGTACATGCTTCATAGATAGATATTTCAGGTGGTGGTTGACCATAAGGACATAGTTTGGTTGTAAAATAGTGAGCAGTGTTATAACTCTACTCGGCTTAGGGTAACCAATTTGTCCATTTCTTGGGTTATAAACTGCCAAAAAAAAAAAAAACCTCAAATAAGTCTCTAAACATTTGTTTACCACTTCTGTCTATCCATCTGTCTGTGGATGATAGCCTTAATTGTAATTGTGAAATCCCATCCCCGAAATTTCACTATTCATTACGTATCTCGTTATTTAAATTTGTATTTCATATTTACGTTATCTTTATTAGTTCATTTTAATTCCGTAAATTTTATGAATTTAATTGAATAGTTATCAGGTTTGAAATCTTCATAATTAATCTTTAAAATTCGTTGACCTTTCGAGGTCATAAGTAATGTTTTTGTTATAATCTCGAAACCATGAACGGATAAGGTCATAAGTAATGTTTTGGTTATAATCTCGAAACCACGAACGGATAGGCGAAAGCTGTTTGCAAATCCGGATTTTAGCAGTATAGCTATGGACATTTGAAGTCATTTTACTAAACTATAGATTTTAAATTAATTAGAACTCCCACCATGTGGGAATGGTAACCAATCAAAGGTGAGGACCGGCCCAATTAGGTACAAATTTAAGGGGCCAATCAGAAGTGAGGGAGGGGAATAATGACCAATTAGGAAGAGAGAGAAAGGACTTTCCCTCTTCCCATCAACCCGTGTACCCGCGGCCAACCCGGTTTGATTTCGGCGATTTTTGCCATTTTTTCCACTGAAATTCACCCATCCACCACCTGCAACCTCTTCCACAACCTCCCCTCTACCATTCCCGCCCAAGATCGAAGGGTTTTAGGTCCAAATTCACAAGGAACTTCACCGGAGCACTGGAGGTACTCGACAGCGATCCCGTCCCATCGTACCGGCGAGTTGCACCACCCACCACCACCCTTAATCAATTCCCCTCCGACGGATGCAAGCCAATTTGGGGCCTTTCCCGGCCAAATTGGACTGGCAACATAGATAAAACTTGCTCTACTTATTGAGATCTTCATTCTGCTAAAATTTGGTAATTTTTGGAAAAAGTCAAATTTTCCAATGAGTCGGGGCGGTCAGTTGCTGGGTGCGGCGGTGCATAGGCCGAGACACCATTTGACTTCCTTAGGCTAAATTGGATGCCCCAATTTCATATGTGACGTTCGATTGATGAAATCTCATCATATGACTATAGTTTTGATAGAGACTGCCACTTGGTCATTATATGAATCGACGATCCAACTGTTGGATCGTCACTAAACTTTAATACGTAATAGTATGTAATATTTTAGAACAATAGGAACTTATGAATTGGGAATCTAACGTACGGATCTTCTCAAATTGGATTTCTAAGTTTGTTAAATCAACGTTGACTGCCACTTAATCTTAGCGATTAGCGGAGATCCAACCGATGGATCACAATGAATTTTTAGTATGTTGTTCTATGAGCATAATGAGGACCTTAAGAAGTTATGGATCTGAAATCTGATGTGGGGATTTTTCAAATTGAATTGCTAGGGTTGCAAACCTTGACAGTTAACCTTTGACCGACAGTTGACTTTTGGTCAACTGGTCCCAAATCATTCTAGAATGTCCTAGATGACGTGTACAAGCTACGATCATTTGTGGACGCCTCGATATTCAAGCCAGGGATTCGTAGTACAAGCTCCAAGTGAGTGACTTTAATATATGTGATATTGGTGATTACCCTGTTTTTGTAATTGTTATCATGTGTGGATATGACTTGGTTTTATAAATATGATTTCTATTGAATTGTTATATTTAATACTTAGCCATCGATTTATGTTTATGAAATGAGATTTGACGTGTATATTTGAAATATGGTTTGATTTGTATGATTGACATATTGTGATGAAATGTGAGCGCTAGTAGTGGACGGTTAACCCGTTGTGATGGGGATTTGTTGCTTCGATATTGTTTCATTTCCCGCTTCGTTGATTCGTTCTAAATTTAGTATTTGTGCCTTGTTTCACTTTGTTGAGCTTTTGTAAATTGAGTAACTTGTGCCTTGTCTCGTTTCTTTGAGCCATTGTACATTATGGTTGTTGGCCTTCCACTCAGTTCGTTGAGTGATCTGAAACTGGGTTTTCGCTGGGGTTCCGTTGAATGGTTCGGTCCCTGCTTCGTCTGGATTCCATTGAGTGGTCCGAAATCCCTTGTGCTCCACAATTCCGTTGAGTGGTCCAGAATTGTATCCAACTTGGATTCGAAGAATTTGGAGCAAATTCTTGATGAAAAGAATTGGGAATGAAATTAGGGTTTGGACCCGTTGGTAGATTTGGATCTGAGTGTGTTGCTTAAGAGGATTCTTCTATTGACCCGCTACCCTTCGAAGATAAGGATTGCAGTTGTTGAATAATCAGCTCATGAATAGCTCGGAACTCCATTCTTGATTCTTGGAACTCATTTCTGGATTCTTAGAATTCTTGCTGAAAATCAGCAAACAAGGATTCAAGCGACACATGCGATTCCATTGTTCGCCTAGAAGCGAGACGAGTCATACACGAGCAGGATCAAGTCAGGATCGAAAAGCACCGGCTCTGATACCAATGATACAACCCTTACTCTGTTTCTTACTCAATGTAACACTAAACTGCGTATTTCATTACAATATCAACTTTTACAACATCTTTCCTTTTACAGCTTATCCTTAGATAGTAACTATCTAGCTTATCTTGCAAGCTACCTACTAACAACCTTCTCTAACAAACTTATCCACTTAACAACTATATTCCATACTAGTCAGCCCGTCCACATCATTGATTCAACATGCTGAGTCAGCAATTACACAGGAATCATATCACTTTGAGCCTCCTAGATGCGTGCGGTATCATTAAGGATGCCGTTGAAAACAGGGGAGGGGGCACACATGAATTGCAATCAGTTATGTGCAAAACATGCGGATGTGACACGAACTTCACAAGTAAGGTCAGAAAATACCTTACCTCTAGGAAGCATGTAAAGAAGACAATCAAGGCCTTAAAAATCACCAGCGGAAACAAGAACTTTGAGAATTCGGCTGTGGTTACTGTTGAATAAGAAGAGTATCCAAGATAACTCTAATGATCCCAAGAAGAAGAAAATAGA
>NW_025999391.1:2435000-2487500 GCF_019419815.1 Pyrus x bretschneideri | reverse complement strand
CTAGTTTCCAAGTTGGTGCACCCCAAAAGAGTAGCATGTGAGGATGAAGAAGTTGCAGATACAAATGAACTTGAGAAGGTGGATGCTACACTGCACTCCCTTATCAGTCACAGTACAAAGAAATCATATTACATAATGCAATTTGAGAACGTGCAAAATTGTCTCCGGGAGTTTGAGAGACAAACATTCAAGGTATCGAAGAAGGAGTCGAGTGCCTGTTTGGGCGCATAATCAAAACCCGAGTTTCAGTTCTCAACATATATATTCAACCATTAGCCCTGAAAATTATAATACAGTACTAGGAATCCAATTTTGTAGGGATTATTAAACAAACATACTTGTATACATATGTGAAAGAGATGCAACATATCTATGCCTTGTCACTTAATCTAAAATTTAACGTCCAATTGTGCCTTGTTTCTGTTCTCGACTTTTCTTTCCCATTTATAAGTCATCCATTAAACATAAGGCATGACCCCTTCCAAAGATATAGACTAGAATTAGGTTTTTTTTTTTTCAACCATAAGCCATCAAAATGTGAAGCAAACTCCTATGAAATTTCATGTAATTTAATTCATCTTATGGTTGTCAAGATTCCATTTGTCTGCAACTGTAAGATTAACATAGATAAAAATGTTTAAGATTCACATGATCGTTCCACAGAAGTAATTAAGAATAATAAGTTTCACATATATGCATGGTGGATTCGAATCTCCACATGGATGCTTCTCTTTGTGGGGAACACCCCCATATATTTAAATCTCTTTGGTAATTACAAGCCTCAATTATTTCCCTGCATCGTCGAAAGACAAAAGGTTCGTGGTGTATGCAGGTCTGGCTGCCTCTCTTAACACTCAAAGTTTCATAGATTAATCAAATTAATTAAGTGTTGTGTTTGCTTGAACATGTCAAACATGAACTATGCAATGGAATGTGGAACGGGCAACATAGACTACAGAGTAGCATAGCTAGGTTATGGCAAGCTGGAAATTTCCTGATAAATTGATTTCTTTTCTAAACATGATTAACTAATAATGATGGGATCAACCAGAAAAGAAGTGGGTGCATACAATAACCAACCATGGTGCTGGAAGTGCGTCCCGAAATTGGGACCACATAATCATGAAGTATTCATCGAAGATTCAAAAGCCAACATGTCAAAGAAGAAAACAACAATTTCTGGCTATTTTTAAATAAATAAAAAATAAAAACAAACCGATTTCATCTTATTGGGGTTTCGTTAATTTTAACCCTAAAACTCCCAACTCGATCGAATTACAACTATCAAAACATAAGAAATAACCACATTTGGACCACTGATGATTTCTCAAGTTTGAATGGGGATTCATCTTTGACAAGATGCGGCACTGATGATTTCAATACCTATACCATACAGCCATAGCCTTTCCATGGTTCAGCATTAATATTAACGCCGATAACCCATGATCCTGGAAATAGTGGAACCGAAGACAGTATCTCTCAAAATCCTGAGTGATAATAATCACTTGAACTCCAAACCCTAACTGGATCATGTTGATTCTTAGCTGTAGCAATCACTAATTAATCACTGATTGCATTGATCTTCTTTCACCAATCGGCACTAATTTCCATGGTTTAGCTAACTTGTACCCTTTTTTTTGTCAGTACTTAGGTCGGGTTCTGAGGGGGAAAGGGAAAAGGGTGGGGAAGCCTTGAATTCGGTTGGGCAGTGTCAAATACTTTTACCATCTTACCCAAATAATTTTGGTCCATACATTGATGACATTAGGTTACCTATCTTACTCATGATGAATTACATGATGAAATTGAGGTTCCACCATAAAACCAATTGGTGATATGGGGAGTAGCTCAAGACCATATAAGCACATAACAAACCTTGTCTCTCACCGATGTGGGACAACTCTCAACACTACCATGGGCACTCATAAATCTTTATGTGCATTAAAACCTAATAACCCATTTCAAAACACCAAGCATAAAATGTAATTAGCTACGGTCTAGTGGTATTTATGTTCACTTGTAAGTGAGAAGTCTTAGGTTCGATTCTCACCAAAAACAAATTTGAATCACATTATTGCTAGCCCATTATGAGGCTTAGCCCACCCCTCAGCATACATGAGAGAATACCTAGGACCTCCCATATTCTCTCATGTATGTTGCCTATCCTCTCAAAACATGACCTCTGTTGTCTGTTCAAGTGTTTAACTCTGGTTAGGTATCCTATTTTTATATTTTGTAATACAATTAAGAGGAAGAGGTGTGCTATCCACACACACACCCCTTGATAATTTCTATTCGTTGATCTTCTTTAATTCATCCAGTCCGACAATTGAAAATTAAAAAGGTGTGTGAGAAGTAAAATGGAATGTGTGGATATCACACCCCTTTTATATGTGGCAGGTTCAGTGGTAGTCAAATCAACCACTGTGGAGATGTTTGCAGAAGCAAAGAGAACCTTTTTCTTCACAATTCCACTCTTGGATCGAGTTTGCGTGGGATGTAAATTCAATGGTGGTATGTTAAACACCACTTAAAGATTTTCATAACTATATTCAAGAATCACATGAGCTGGAGAATCTTGTGCAACAATGGATTGGGGTGGTAATGATGGCTGAGGGGATACATATTGTGGAGGAGATTGTGTTGGGGAAGATTAATAGGATAATGGATCAGGTTCATGTACTAAAGAAGAAACTGATGATGGAGAAACTAGCACATTTTGCAAGGTAGGCATCACAATAGGTAGTATTGGTGTATTACTATCAAGTCTTAAGCATTGGGACTGTGAACACTGTTACTAAGAACTCAAAACACAGTAGGGAAAGTCAAGCTCATTGAAAATGACATGTCTTGATATATACAACTTCCCAAGATTGAGTTCAAAACATATATAACCCTTATAGTTGGAAGCATATCCCAAAATGATACATTTGGCAGACTTAGGTTGTAATTTGTTGTTGTTATTGGGTTTTAAAAATGGAAAGCAAGCACAAACAAAAACCCTTAGGTGCTGAATTTCAGGAATAGCATAGTACAATAGCTTAAAAGGTGATTGATTTTGAAGATTGGAAAATGGCATTTGATTTATCAAATAGATGGTTGTTTGGCAAGCAAAGGTCCAAAACTTAAAAGGCAAATGTGCATTTTGTAACAGTGTAATTGTTGTTTGAACTACATGTTTATGTTTTCTCTCAGCCAAACTGTTTTGTTCTGGGGTATAGGGACATGATTTATGATAAGAAATGCCTTGTTTATCAAGAAATGACCGCATAGGTTTCCTAATGTATTCACCCCCCCCCCCCAAAAAATCACTCTGTAAAATCTTAATTCTTCTGGAGAGTTAAGTAAAGACAAAGTGGTAGAATTTAATAAACACAGAACAAAGATCAGATTTATTGATTAAAGGAAATAGCCGACAAAATCTAGTACACTCATCAACAAAGAGAACATAGTATTTGAAACCATCCACAGATACACTAGGTGCGGGTCCCCATAAATCACTATGCAGAACCTCAAAGGGTATTACAGATTTTGCATAAGTAGAAGTGTCGAAATCGAAATTTCGGTGAAATGAATGTTGACCAATAAATAAAATTTCAACGCTCACGTGTCACATAAATTTTACACGTAGTGTGTGACTAAACGAAAAATTGAAATGAATTAGAAAAGTCATCAAATAGGACATGTGGCAACACCTGGCAGAAATGATTTATTTCATCTGAATATTATATTCAAAACTAGGCCTTGAAAATTTCTATAAATAGAAGCCAATTTCATTCATTTCATTTCACCAATTCACATGACACCAAAACCTTGAAGCTTTGAAACTCTAAAGCTCTCAAGCAAATCCCGAAGGATCAAGAAAGCTCTCTTCATTCTTCGTCAAATCCTCCTTCAAGATCAAGCCCCGACGGCCCTTGAAGAAGCTCCCACCTATTCATCCTAAGATCAAGCCCTGATGGCCCTTGAAGAAACTTCCAACTGTTCATCCAAGATCAAGCCTCGACAGCCTTTGGATCAACAACACGTCAACAAACTAACATCTTACGAAGATCGAATCAGAGGACCAAATTACAAAGAGATTGTAACCCCAAAATTATTAATACAAAATATTACTTTGTACACGTGTTCTTGTCTCGTTCGTCGTCAGGAAAATTCGTGTTTACAAATTTGGCACGCCCAGTGGGACAATCTCTACCTCTCATCTCTATCCTCAAATCCGCAAAAAGCGCAAATGGCATCAAGAAAGGATCAAGCTGTTCCCGCAATCAAAGTGAAGAACAAAAACATCCTCGCTGCAAGTGGTGATATTTCGGGCATCACAACCCGAAGCAAGGCAAGAGCTCTTTCTGCCACCTCTTCCACCTCTACATCAACTTTGCTAAAGGAACAAGAACACCTGAGGCACGAGCCTGTGATCACCCTGGCCTCGCTAAGGGCGCCAAGGGAGGAAAGTCCAAGGAATAACTCCAAGTCCATGCCTTCTGATGCCGACTCAAACGGCAACTCAGCCATGTAAGTCATAACCATCGGAGCAACTTCAATCGATGAACAGTTGGCTCGAATGAATGAAGCTATCGCAAGGTTAACACGGATGGTGGAAGAAAAAGATTTGCAAATCGCTTCATTCGTCAACCAATTGGAGACGCAGAATGACGAGAAACCCGACCCAAAGGTTAATCCACTGAAGAGAAGAGCCAATGAAGAAGAGGAGCCTTCGGTGGAGAAAGTCAAAGAAGAGCAAGAGCTAGAACAAGTGGCAACACTCATGGGATCTCTTTCTATCCATCAGCTGCAGTAAATGATCACCGACACCATCAAGGCAGAGTACGAAGGGAGCTCAAACACCTCTATGTTGTACTCGAAGCCCTACTCTAAGAAGATCGACGCCTTGAAGATGCCGAGAGGTTATCAACCGCCAAAATTCATGCAGTTTGATGGGAAGTGAAACCCAAAGCAACATGTCGCCCATTTCATTGAAACTTGCAACAATGCTGGGATGGAAGGAGACTACCTCGTCAAATAATTTATGCGCTCGCTGAAAGGTAACGCCTTTGACTGGTACATCAACCTCGAGCCCGAGTCTATGAACAGTTGGGATCAGCTGGAAAGGGAATATCTCAACTACTTCTACAATACTCGTCACACTGTAAGCATACTAGAGCTAACCAGTACGAAACAGTGGAAGGATGAACATGTCGTCGACTACATCAATAGATGGAGTTCATTAAGTCTAGGCTGCAAAGATCGGCTTTCTGAAACCTCCGCCATTGAGATATGCGTTCAAGGCATGCACTGGGGGTTACATTACATCCTCCAAGGCATAAAACTACGAACATTTGAGGAGTTGGCAACTCGTTTCCACGACATGAAGCTGAGTATCGCCAATCACAGGAAAAATGAGCCAAACACCGAGTTTAAGAAGGATAAGGTGTTCGCTCTAAATGTGGACAAGACTGGTAAGAAGCCCACCAATGAAACTTTCACCGTCAACACTACGCCCATCAAGACCTCATCTACGCCCATAAAGATCTCCTCCAAGAACCAAGCGAAGAAGATAAAGATAGGTGAGCCTTCTCGCACCCAAGACAGGTACAAAAACACCTTGAAAGAACTAGAGCAAAAGACGTACCCTTTTCTTGACTCTGACATGGCTGCAATGTTGGATGACCTGCTAGAAAAGAAGGTGATCGAGCTACCCGAATGCAAGCGTCCTAAAGAGATGAGTCACATAAATGATCTTAGGTACTGCAAGTACCATCGTATTATGAGCCATCCTGTTAGCAAGTGCTTCGTCCTTAAAGAGCTCATCACGAAGCTAGTATAACAAGGGCAAATTGAGCTCGGCCTTGAAGACACGGTCGCAACGCATACCACTACGATTGCGTTTGGATCGTTTGATCCCGTGCCTCTCTAAGTGACATCTGGCCATTCCCGTCAATGCTCAAGCTGCACAACACCTTCTGCATGACCCTCACTAGGGGTAAGTGACCAAGATGCACATGCCAATGATGAAGAAGGATGGACATTGGTGACCTACAAAAAGATAAGGAAGCCAAGACCATAAGCCACAAGCCACAAGGCCAAAAGGGGAGCGAGGGAGAAAACACTGCCATCGCAACAATAGGAAACCTAAAAGAAATATAAAAGCTACTAAGCCAACATATGTTAGGGAACCTATGACGCAAGAGCCACACATTCCCATCTCCTTGCATGAGTACTTCCCGGAGGACTTCTTCCAACAGTGTACTGCCGCTGCATGTCACATGGTTGAAGTGGAAATGGAAGAACCCTCAAAAGGCAAAGCCACTGCTATTGAGGAAGAAAAGACCCTCACACCCAAAGAAGGTATGTTAACGCACTTTAACATCGAGGAAGTGCTACGATTGCCAAAGAAGTTGCGAAGAGCACTAACAGCGATCTTGGCAAGTCCTGACAACCATGAAGTACAAGAAAGCAATAACAAAGGCTTGAAGCTCCAGCCATGTGAATGTGCCACATGTTGTGCCGCCCATGATGTAATCAACTTCACTGACGAAGACTTACTGCTGGGATCAAAACCTCACAACCGTCATCTCTTCGTCTCGGGGTACGTAAAGGAGCACTAAGTCAACCGCATGCTTGTAGATGGTAGATCGACCATAAACATCATGCCAAAGTCAACAATGACCATAATCGGCATCAAGGTGGATGAATTGTCCTTAAGCCGTTTGCTGATCCAGGGTTTTAACCAATGAAGACAAAGGGCGATAAGCATGATCCAAGTACAGATGACCATTGGTGAACTCAAATCAAGCACGATATTCCACGTAATTGATACAAGAACTTCCTACAGCTTGCTCCTAGGAAGGCCTTAGATCCACGGAAATGGAGTGGTGCCATCCACCCTCTACTAATGCTTGAAATTCTACCAAGAAAGAGTAAAGGTGATCCAAGGTGATACTAAGCCATTCACAAAAGCCGAATCACACTTTGCAAATGCCAAGTTCTACATGGATGAAGACATGAGGCTCGAAGCTCTTCCAGAGAAGATCAAATCCATGGGCAAAGTAGCACCTAGAAAACAAGAGTGGCAAGCCATGCCCAAGAAGCAAGAAGGGCAAGTCGTGCCATCTTCAAGCAAAAACGATGACGAACCCGCTAAACCTACAATGACCAAAGGGAGTAGGACGCCTTCAAAAGGACTAAACACGCCTATATTCCGATACATCCCGATATCAAGAAGAAAGAATGGTCAATCCCCATTTGAAACTGGAGCAAGCAAAGCCGAGACACAACGGCATAAGGGTGATGTGAAATTGCTCAAAACAAATGCAGTTTTGCCTCTGACATAGCTAAGCGATGCTAAGGTTGCAAAACCACCACAAGGCTTCATAAAAGCTCTGCCAAATAGGGTAAAACAAAGCTTTCTTCGAACCACGAGGACCGAAGAAGGTTTTGATCCAAACGCCTACAAACTCATGTCGAAGGCTGGGTACAGCTTCGCTTCTTCTTCAAATCTTGGAAAAAATGTTGCCAACATCGTCGATGACAAAGAACGTAACCTCACCGAGACTCAAAAGAAGTTGAAGGAGCATGGTTATGGAGTTAACAATAACAAAGCTGTGTTTGGCTTCACACCGAATGCACCCATGAAGATTTCAAGCAAAGCAAAAAATGCTAGCGCTCAACACATTAGCTTGACCATTAAACAAGATCAAGAGAAGGCTAAACCCACCTATCGGACGTCAGTCTTCGATAGGATGAATCGTTCAAGACCCAGAATTTTGGCACTTAATTGCATTGGTGGTCAAGACCGAACCTCCGTTTTCAAGAGGCTTAATACACCAACATCCTAAAACTTTGTTTTCGAAAGTTGTCAAAGCCTAAGAAACAAAGCAACACAGCTAGCTCTCTTCCGCGACGGTCAGTTTTGGAAAGACTTGAAAAAACCAAAAAGCTTTCCGGAAAGAGAAAGACAACTTCAAAAGAAGAAAAGCTCGATGGTTTGGCAGAAAAAGATGACATTCGAAGCTCTATTCCTTCGAGGATAAAACGCCAAGTAATCTTGGAGGTTAACACAAATGGACCATTGAAAGTAAAAAGGCGTACCATCATCCACACTAGACAATCTTCATGCCAACAAGCTCGAAAGAACATCACTGAAGAAGAGGTTTATGATGTTTTCCACATCACGATCCAAGAAGGCAAAGAAGACGAAGTCCCTGAAGAAGATGTCATTGCTGCACCACCACAACTCGAAGATGGGGGGCAAGCCACGGTTGCTGATATCAAGGAACTTAACTTAGGCACAAGCAAGGAGCCCAAACCTATCTTCGTAAGTGCGCTGCTAAGTGCAGACGAGATAGAGGAGTACTACCAACTGCTATTAGAGTACAAAGACGTCTTTGCCTGGACATACAAAGAAATGCCCGGCCTTGACCCTATCATCGCTGTGCATCGTCTTGCAGTTAAGCCTGGAACGCAACCGATAAAGCAAACTCAAAAGTGCTATCGATCCGAGCTCATCCCACAAATTGAGGTCGAGATTAACAAGCTAATCGAAGCAGGCTTCATTCGAGAGGTGCAATACCCCAAGTGGATCTCCAACATCGTCATTGTCCTTAAGAAATCTGGATAAATACGTGTTTGCGTAGACTTTCAGGACCTCAACGATGCTTTCCCGAAGGACAACTTCCCTTTGCCAATCATCGAAATCATGGTGGACGCAACCACCGACCACGAGGCACTATCATTCATGGACAGCTGTTCTAGATACAATGAAATTCTCATGGCTTTCGAAGACAAGGAACTAACAGCCTTCCGCACCCTAAAAGGTATCTACTGCTACAAGGTGATGCCATTTGCTCTAAAGAACACCGGAGCTACTTATCAACGCGCAATGCAGAAAATCTTCAATGACATGCTACACAAGAACGTATAATGTTACATAGATGATGTGGTGGTCAAAACAAAGAAAAGATTAGATCACTTGAAGGATTTGCAAATAGTGTTCGAAAGGTTGCAAAAATACAACCTCAAGATGAACCCGTTAAAGTGTGCATATGGCGTCACCTTTGGAAAGTTCCTCGGCTTCATTGTCAAGCACCGTGGCATTGAAGTGGACCAATCAAAGATCAAGGCCATTCAAAACATGCCTAAGCCAAGAAACCTGCACGAGCTGAAAATTCTACAAGGATGGCTAGCTTTCATCAGACGCTTCATCTCCAACCTTGCAAGGCGTTGTCAACCGTTCAGCTGATTCATGAAGAAAGATGTTATGTTCGTATAGGACGAAGCATGCCACAATACTTTTGAAAGTATAAAAAAGTATTTATCAAGTCCACCTGTCCTAGGGGCGTCTGTGCCCAAAAAGCCGCTCATATTGTACATCGCCACTCAGGAAATTTCACTTGGAGCACTCTTGGTGCAAGAGAATGAATCCTAGAAAGAATGAGCGCTTTATTACCTCAGTCGAACTCTCACCAGCGCTATGTTGAATTACTCCCCAATAGAAAAGATGTGCCTCGCCTTGGTGTTTGCCATTCAGAAGCTTAGACATTACATGCATGCTTACACCATCCACTTGGTTGCTGAAGCTGACCCGGTCAAATACGTTATGTCCAAACCAGTTTTGACAAGGCAACTAGCTAAATGGGCATTACTTCTCAATCAATATGAGATCATCTACATCTCAGCTAAAGCCGTCAAGGGATAAACGCTAGCAGACTTCTTCACCGATCATCCGATCCCAACCGATTGGAAAATCTTAGACGATTTGCCCGATGATGAGGTGTTCTACATCGACATCTTCTCGACATGGATGATGTTCTTCGACGGATCCGCACAAGCAAAATGAGAGAGGGCAGAAGTACTATTCATGTCATCGCAAAGGAAAATACTACCTTACTCCTTCAAATTGAGTGAGTTATGCTCCAACAATGTCCCTGAGTACCAAGCGCTGATCATCGGGCTCCAAATGGCAATCAACATGGAAATCACAGCTCTTGAGGTATATAGCTACTCCAAGATCATAATCAATCAACTCTTAACTGAATATGAGGTGAGGAAAGATGATCTTGTCCCATTCTTCCGGCTGGCAACTCAACTGCTACAAAAGTTCGAGGCCGTGACACTAGAACATGTGCCAAGAAAGGAAAATCAAATGGCAGATGCTCTTGCCAATCTAGCCTCGAATATGACACTAGGAAAAGATAAAGCTGCAGATGTGCCAGTTTACCAAAGATGTGTGATCCTGCTCGTTACTGAAATGCTACTGGATGATACAAATGTCATCTCAGTACTTCCAGTCGACGCTGAAAAGTGGAGACAGTTGCTGATCGACTACTTAGAGCACGAAAAGCTTCCAGATGATCCTAAACACTGCTCCGAAATATGTCAACGAACATCCCGCTTCCTTTACTACAAATGAACACTCTACCGATGCTCTTTTGAAGGGATACTTTTAAGATGTCTAGGCAAGGAAAAAGCCAATCAAGCCATGGAAGCGGCACACTCGAGTGTGTGCAGAGTGCATCAGTCTAGACCAAAACTGCATTTCCAGCTTAAAAGAATGGGTTACTACTGGCCAAGCATGGTGAAGGATTGCCTGGAACATGCCAAAAGGTGCCAAGCCTACCAATTCCACGCCAACTTCATACATCAACCGCCTGAACCATTACACCCTACAACTGCTTCATGGCCATTCGACGGATAGGGATTGGACGTTGTAAGACCAATTATGCCAAAGTTATATGCAGGAGAAGCTTACATTCTAGCTGCAACTGATTACTTCTCCAAGTGGGCTAAAGCCATACCCCTGAGGGAAGTCAAGAAAGAAACTGTCATCCGTTTCATCAAAGAGCATATCATCCACCAATATGGTGTACCTTACTACATTATCACTGACAACAGAAAACAGTTCTCCAACCGACTCGTAGAAGAGCTCTGCGAGAAATACAAGTTCAAACAGTACAAGTCTTTCATGTATCATGCTCTGGCCAATGGTCTTGCAGAAACATTTAACAAGATGCTGTGCAACCTCCTGAAGAAGGTAATCAACCGAACAAAGAGAGTTTGGCATGAAAGAATAAGTAAAGCACTTTGGGCATATAGGACTACACATAGGACTCTCACCCAAGCTACACCATATTCTCTCGTATACGGCACGGAAGCTGTTCTACTGCTCGAAAGTTAAATCCCCTCACTAAGGATGGCTATACAAGAAGGCTTGACTGATGAAGAAAATACAAAGTTGCGCCTTCAAGAGCTGGAAGCGCTGGATGAAAAAAGGCTCGAAGCTCAACAACACTTAGAATGCTACCAAGCACGGCTATCCAAGGCATGCAACAAGAAAGTCCGCCCAAAGTCCTTCCAAACTGAAGATCTCGTCCTCGCATTGCGTAGGCCTATCATCACAACTCACAAGACAAAAAGCAAGTTCACATAAAAGTGGGATGGACCATACGTAATACAAGAGGTCTACACCAACGATGCCTACTTAATCACGGCAGAAGATGGCTTGAAGATCGGCCCCATCAATGGCAGATTCTTGAAGCATTACTACCCCTAAAGCAAACGCACCACGCTCTTAGCCCGCAAGAGCATAAACTGTGTACGGCAAAATCATCAGCAAAACCATCACTCATTTGAACTACGTCATGACTTGATCCCTCCTCAACCGAAGGTACGTAGGCAACTTGAAATTTCAAAACTTCAAGTACAGTCACATCATTAAAAATAAAAAATAAAAAAAAAACGCAAACACTTTGAAGAATAAAGAGCAAATTCAAAATGTGAATACTTTATTTCTTTAAAATGAAGGATTTGGCTACAAAGATTAAAAGCCAATAAAGCTTAATGAAGACATTACTAGAGAACTATGCTCCTAAAACTACAAAAACAATCCTCAAGCAGGCATTCCAAAGTCTTCAAAGTCTCCACATCAGTGGGAGACAAGGTAGGCAACTCCATAGCCATGTCTTTCTTTTGCTCTAGGCTTGACATCTCCTTTTGGTACTGAGAAATCGTAGCTTCCTACTTCGAGAGAACGCCTTCAAGTTATGATGCTTCGATTCCCAACTGCTCTCAACCTCGCTCCAACGCTTCTAGACGCATTTGGACGGAAGCTAAGGAGGTCCATGTGACTTGATAATCTTTCGAAACAGCTTGCTAAGAAGATCGAACTTGGGCAATTGATAAATCCATTGTCGCAAGTTGTTGAGCTCTAACACCTGGACTCAACTTCTTCGAGGAAATATCACGGAAGGAAGAATACTCAGTCAAGGCGGCCATAAGTTCGGCAATCTGAACCCTTAAGGGCGAGGAATCAATGTTAAGGTTGTCAATCCCAGAAACAAGTTTCGACAAGTCCTCCTTGAGCAACGCAAGGTCTTCCCATGGGCACTTTGAGTTCCTCTCCTCAATATGGCTTTTGACATCTATAGCTGCATTAAGTCTAATGCGATGGATAAGCTGCTCAGTACCACGAAGGTTCGGCCCTCTTAAAGAGATCTCAGAGCTAGCTGGAAAAGATGCTGGATGCATGATGGGCCCTTGCATACCCTCACCTGCACACTGCAAATTAAGGCAACTTTACGGATTCGGAATAAGCTCTGCATCAGGCAGATCCCCAACCTCCTCGTTTGTAGGTAAATTACCTCCAAGTAGCATCTCCATATAGGAATGAACACTTCCGTTCACCAGATCAAAAGAACAAGAGGGCCCAGCCTAAACAAGACAAAAAAAGATGTTAGAAATCAAAGCTAAAACAGTGAAAGCAAAAGAAATCATAAGAAAGAAGGAAATATGTACATCTTTCTTAAGTGACACACGACCATCAAATTGAGGAGGCCTAAACACTTCTTTCTTCTTATAACGAAAATTGACGTCGCTGTCAGCATGGGCACCTTCAAGTGGTCGCTTGTTTATAATTTGTTGACGCTGCTGCAAAATAAGTCCACCTTCGCACGAATCAACTTTATCACTCGCCTCTTCATAAGCATCCAAATGTTGAGGAGACAAACACGGGCGCTGAAGAGCTAAAACCACAGGTCTATCTTGCAAAGAAGCTGTAGTGACACAATCAAGAAGTACTAGCTGCGCAGGAATCACAAAACAACCTTCTCTCGGCGCATAATTACGAGAATAAGAAGAATTGGTACTGGTTGCCATCCCCAAGTTTTCATAATGTACCTTTGACCACCAATTTATGTAAGAGCGGGTCACTGGGTTGTTCTTAAACTCATCCTTAGTCGGCAAGATGATAGAAGCATTTGTACATAAACGGGAACAAGACTCCCAATGCATATACGTGGCTTGCAGAAATTTCGATTGGGCATTTTCCTTCAGCTTGCCTAGCACATGTTGGACAAAACCAAATTGCCTACTGAAATGATAGGGACTATACGGCTGACCAATGCATCGGTCTCCTTGTCGCAAAGAAACATACCCTGGGCAAAGACTTATAAGATAAAACAAGTCTGAGAAGCAAAGATGCAAATCGTCTTTGATTCCTCGCCGCGCCGAGGCAACATTCGCTAGATGGTCCATCTTCAAGCCTTCACAACTTCTGTACAACGCTTGTGCCTATGAATCATCAAGGCTTTTCGCGGAAAGCACGCCAGAATACTTCACCAGCAAAGGCCCCAACTTGACTGAAGTTAGTGAAGAAGGCCCTAGTTTGCCTAAAGATGACATAGAAAAATGAGTGCCAAAGTACTCACCCAACCAACCATACACAAAGTGGTAGGGAAGCACTGCAGCACGATCTTCAGTATTTGCCGAGTTCGAAACAACACTCAGGCCCTGGTAAATGTTGGCTAAAACCGGAATAGCAAGGCTAAAAGATTCGCCTACCGCCATCTTGCTAGCAACTTTAAAGACTCCAGGACGGATAAAGTTAACATCGTTTTTTGGGGAAAACAAACCTACAGAGCCAACAAGCTAAGAAAACGGCTAGGTAAGATTCTTCCAAATACTCTAACGCTATGCCAGAATCCTCAAATGCCCTCAACTCGACAGGGCTACGGCGCCCAACTGAACCAATGACACTGGACGAATCCGAGTTTCCCTTAGGCATGGTTGTCTTGTTGAGGCCACTTTTCTTCAAAGGCCTCTTGTACTTCATGGGATCCCAATACCAAAATCGGATCCATGAAGAAATCTTCACACCTGACTTACTCTAAGACTCCTGGAAAAGCTTGTGGTACGCCCAGAACAAATAGTGGCAGCTCGCAGGCAATCATCGGCTGTTGCGATGAGAAAACTCCTCCGCGCTAAGAACAACCTTATCATAAAACTTTCCTTGGATCAGCAAGCCTTCTATCTTATGAAGATCCCAAAGTGAAAGTGACATCTCTTCTTGAGATGTGTGAAGTGTATTGGTCACTGAACACCCATGCTCAAAGAATGCACGAAGGACGGAAGGATGACGATCATAACTGAACAAAGACTGGCCATCATAATTGAACAAAGACGCATAGACAACATGATAAAGGCCTACGTTGGTAAGTACATCTTTGGAGTAGCTCAAGACATCTTCAAGCCATTCCCAGTAAAACTCCGCAAAGGCAGCTTCTCCAGTAGTCGACAAAGTGCTACTCCAAGTCACAACTCCGTTACGGATACGATCTCCAAGAAGCTCAAACAAAGCCTGAGAATTATCACGTGCATGATGCGAAGGGTTTAAGATGAGAATTCTCAATGTACACACATTCTCCTTTGTATTTGGTCAACAAAAAATTGTCACCTCCCAAGACACTTCAGAAGACCACGACTTGATATGCATCGAGTTGTCTTTTGCAGGAAAGGTAAACGCCTTAGAGCCTGACAATGGCGCACAAAGCTTCAACGTCATTCCCCTATCTTGCGAATAACCTTCTTTCGCAAGAATGGTGATGGTGTTGCTCTTAAAACACTTGAAAAATACCATGGCAACAGAGGCAAAGAGCCCACGGCAAGTAGCAAAGTTAGTGTGCAAGACAACGTCACCACCGAGGAAAGTTGTGACCAAAAGGCACTACACAACATAAACTCATTGTAGTCCTTTGCACAACCCTACACAGTAAAAGTGACGCACTAGAACGAGCTTCAAGCAACAACAACAAAGAGCTCATGGCAAGTAGCAAGGTTAGTGTGCACGGCAACGTCACCACCAAGGAAACTTGTGACCAAAAGGCACTACATAACATAAACTCGCTGTAGTCTTTTGCATAACCCCACATAGTAAAAGTGACGCGCTAGAACGAGCTCCAAGCAACAACGGCAAAGAGCCCACGGCAAGTAGGAAGGTCAGTGTGCACAGCAACGTCACCACCGAGGAAAGTTGTGACCAAAAGACGCTACACAGCATAAACTCGCTGCAGTCTTTTGCACAACCTTACACGGTAAAAGTGACGCATTGGAACGAGCTCCAAGTAGTAGTGACAAAGAGACCATGGCAAGCGGCAAGAGGCACGGCAACGTCATCATCGAGGAAAGTTGTGACCAAAATGCACTACACAGCATAAACTCGCTACAGTCTTTGTACAACCCCACATGGTAAAAGTGACACACTGCAACAAGCTTCAAGCAGCGGCAAGAGGCACGACAACATTACCACCGAGGAAAGTTATGACCAAAAGGCTCTACGCAGCATAAACTCGCTGCAGTCTTTTACACAACCCACACGGTAAAAGTGACGTACTGTAACAAGCTCCAAGCACCAAGACTCACGGCGGCGGCAGCAAGGGCAATGTGCACGATAAGAGAGAGATATATGTTGAAGATGTACAATTCCTCATACATTTGGTCTTTCTTATATAGGAAAATGAAAATGCAAAATGACAAATCAAAAACCTCCACTTACTTCACCTACAACCTCCACTCATTTCACCTACAACATCCACTCATTTCACCTACATCATCCACTTACTTCACCTACAATCTTCACTCATTTCACCCACAACATCCACTTATTTCACCTACATCATCCACTTACTTCACCTACAATCTCCACTCATTTCACCTACAACATCCACTTACTTCACCTACAATCTCCATTCATTTCACCCACAACATCCACTTACTTCACCTACAATCTCCACTCATTTCACCCACAACATCCACTTACTTCACGTACAGTCCCCACTCATTTCACCTACATCATCCACTTACTTCACCTACAACATCCACTACATAGTGGGCATTCATTTACCATCCATTCACCATCCATTTTCACAACAAATCTAGAATTTACATAACCAAAAAAATAAATAAATAAATAAATAAATAAATAATAAAAATAAAAATAAATAAAGAAAGAAAAAAAAATGTACACTGAGTCAAATAAAAGCTCATTTACTGATATCTCTGAAAAAATTATAGAAATGTGGATGTACATGAGTTAAAAAATAAAATAAAAAATAAAATAATTAAAAACATAATTATAAAAAAAAAAAGAAAAAAAAAAAAAAAAAAAAAAGAAAAGAGCCTTCATTAATCAGGTGGAGCCTCATCACTCGACGGAACTCCAGGAAGAAGAGGCGTCGGAGGTTGATTGTTTGGTGCCTCAACACTCGGTAAGACTCCAGAGGTCGAAGGCAATAGGTGCCTTTGGAGTAAAGCCACAAACATCTGATGGTCACTCTGAATCCGACATTCGAATTCCTGAAGCTGGTCAAGCTTTCTCTTCATGCTCGTTAAGTAACTATTGGCAAGCATGTGTAACTCTCTATTCTCGTGCTGGAGCCCTCTAATCTTTTTCTTAAGGCTTGCCACCTCAGCTATCAAGGATTCAACATGGCGAGTTCGAGTAAGAAGACGTTAGCCCATGTTCAATATAGAGCTTGCACACTAAACACTGAAAGCCAAAGAGTCTTGAACAGCTAGCTCATCAAACCACTTGGCAAGGATCCTGTTATATTTTGTGGTGAGAAGATTTCTAGCAACCACCGTGGCGGTTATGTCGTTCTTCATCATAGAGTCCCTAACTATTAGAGGACTACTAGAGGATAAGAAAGATGGGTGCCATATGTTGTCTTGAGAAGACGTGTTAGCGTCTTCCTCAACATTCAAATCAAGACAACGGTCAGATGGGCAAGCTATTTGCAGGAATGATGAAGGAAGAAGAGGTCGTGTAAATTGAGTTCTTAGAAATACAAAAGGAGGGAAATTCCTACAGGCAGCAACTCTCTAAGTGTGTTTTTGGAACCCGATTAATGCCTCTATGAAAAAAGAAGAGGCAACAGGGCCTGTTCAAAAATCGAGGAGGCAGCATGGTCGTTCAGAAATCAAAGAGGCACCTCTCCAAAAGTCAGGCCATTTGTTCAAAAATCGAAGAGGCAATAAGGCCACTTGTTCAGAAATCGAAGAGGCAACAACGCCACTTGTTCAGAAATCGAAGAGGCACCGCTCTTCAAATTTCAAAAGACCGACTTTTCCGGATTTGTCATCACCTTCCACACGCAACCTCAGCTTTGTAGAAATCACGAGCAACTTTGTCAAAGATTTCTGACAAAGTTGAAAACCCGTGAATCTTACTATTTCAATTACCCAACGGTTGCTAACAAGAGTAAAGGAATAGCGCCACTACTGGCTATTGGGAAATTCCTATATATATCGACCTTCGTCCTCCACAGTAAGGCAGACCTGCAAAAAAATGCCCAACTCTTCCTCATTTCTGAGAGTACACTCCTAACAGAGCCTCTCGAAATGCTCAGTTTTCTTCCTCTCTGGGAATACCCTTGCAAACAAATGACACCAAAGAAAAAGTATCACATATCATCAAGGTTGAAAGCAAAAGTATCTCATATCATGCTTTTTCCCTGTCTTTTCCTTTGCCTTTGCTCTTACTTGCAGGAAAAAGGGAAAGAGAGTAATCAGTCAGAACCTGAAATCAAACTTCCGACCTGGAACTAATTGCCTGGAACCTTTGCCTGGTTGCTTACCTTGCATTGCTCTCGAGTACTCATCGTCGCTGAGAAGTAATGTTCTGAAGCACCATTTAAATGCAAATGGTGCATTCAACTCCTGCATCAGGAACAAATACGGCAAAAGATTGAAGCATAAGGATCAATGATGAGCTGGAACAGATCACTATAGCACGACGTCCTTCCCTGCAGAATGGCATAATCCAGATAGAGGAGTTTAAGTTAAAACACAGCTCAGCATCGTTGCTCTAATCAAAGAGCTCAAAAAGCTTCAACAACCTTTCATTGGCACCATCGCCAAAGAGCAAAGCCTCGATGTGCAATGCTGTCAAATCACCACTACTTCTTCGAAAGCAAGAGTTTCTCATATCGTGTTTTTTCCCTGTCCTTTTCTTTGTACTTGGTTTTACCTGCAGGATAAAGAGAAAGAAAGCAATAATTCGAAACTTGAAGTCAAACTTCCAGTCAGGAACCGACTGCCTGGAACCCTTCCCTGATTGCTTACCTAGCATCGCTCTGCTGGGGAAATAGACAAGGTAGCAAAAGATACCACATCTGCCTGGAGAACAAATGAGGCAAGCAAAAATGATACATTGAAGCATATGGAGACAAGCACAACAAAACACATGCCGATTCATCTCCTAACCCTCTTCAATATGAATTGGAAAGATTGAACAAATAAACAGGCCATCACTTTCACCTCGCGCTTGCCTGCCATGTGTCCGAATCGTGAGACCGCTCGTGGTCCAATTTCATTCAAGATCAATCCTCGACGGCCCTTAAAGAAATCACAAGTCTTGTTTAAGATCAAATGTCCACCACCCTTAAATCAAGTTCAGCTCCAGATAAAAGGAGTAAATTCAAACATTTGGTGCTACTTTAGCAGAAGAAACCCCTTATCCCAGTTCAAGAATGAGCTTGTGGAAAGTCAACGATTAGAGGAAACCAGAAAATCCTCCAACCCCGTTCAAGATCAAAGCTGTGGAAAGTCAACAAGCACAAAGATCTACCATGTGAAGCTCCTTGTGGTCCAATTTCATTCAAAATCAAGCCTCGACGGCCCTTGAAGAAATTTCAAACAAAATTCAAGAACAACCCTCAACGGCCCTTGAAAAAAAACTTTCAGCCCAATTCAAGATCAAGCTTCAAAAGCCCTTGAAGAAATTTCCAGTACATTTCAAGATCAAGCCTCGACAGCCCTTGGATCGACATCTACATTAAGGGACTTCAAAATGCATCTCCAACACGTGACAAGCACATGTATGCAACGCGCCTTGAAGTGGGGGCATTTGTAGACATCTAAATTTCGGTGAAATGAATGTTAACCAATAAATAAAATTTCAATGCTCACGTGTCACATAAATTTTACACGTAGCGTGTGACTCAACAAAAAATTGAAATGAATCGGAAAAGTCATCAAATAGGACATGTGGCAACACCTGGCAGAAATGATTGATTTCATTTGAATATTATATTCAAAATTAGGCCTTGAAATTTTCTATAAATAGAAGCCAATTTTATTCATTTCATTTCACCAATTCACATGACACCAAAACCTTGAAGCTTTGAAACTTTAAAGCTCTCAAGAAAATTCCGAAGAATTAAGAAAGCCCTCTTCATTCTTCGTCAAATCCTCCTTCAAGATCAAGCCCCGACGGCCCTTGAAGAACTTCCACCAACTCAAGATCAAACCCCGATGGCCCTTAAAGAAATCCACACAACCATTATTCAAAGATCATGCCCCGACGACCCTTGAAGAAATCCGCACAACCGTTATTCAAAGATCAAGCCCCGATGACCCTTGAAGAAACTTCCAACTGTTCATCCAAGATCAAGCCTCGACAGCCCTTGGATCAACAACACATCAACAAACCAACATCTTACAGAGATCGAATCAGAGGACCAAATTACAAAGATTGTAACCCCAAAATCATTAATACAAAATATTACTTTGTACACGTGTTCTTATCTCGTTCGTTGTCAGGAAAATTCGTATTTACAAGAAGAAAAAGGAAGTTTACTAAATTTGCCTTCTAAACAACTCTGACAAACAATAGGTGACACATCTGGTTTAATAGCAACTTTAGACTTTCTAAGTATAAGAGAGACTATGGGATTCGAAGGGTGACCTAGTCTGCAATGCCATAAGGTTGAATTCATAATATGTCCAAGAAGAGAAATAGTTTGATTAGCTTGTAGGTGAGGTGAAGAACCTACTGATAAGCCAGGAAAAGAAGGAATTAGTTACAGTCCATTGTTGCATAGCCCTTTATACAAGATTCTCCTTGTGATTTTATCTTGAATCCAAAAACAATAAGCATTGACTATTAACCAACAGTTGTTGTCAAGACATATTCTATGAATTGAAAACAAATTATGAGACAATTTGGGAATGTAAAGAACATAATTCAATTTGAAAGACTGTGAAGATGGTCGAATTAGTGAATTCGCAATATGAGAAACTTGCAAACCTTCCCCATTCGCAATTTGAGCAGTCTCATTATGTGGATATGGAGAGGTCAGAGACAAATTGCTTAGATCATTTGTCATGTGATTGGTTGCACTGGAATCCATCAACCAAACTTGTGGGGAGGCAGAATTGGACATGGCAGGAGCATAGGAAGTAGAAGCATTCATATGAGTAGGGGCATATGCCTGAGAACTTGCCATATGTGTAGAAGAGTTGAGATTTGGTGTACCAATTGAAGAGGACATATTAGGAGAGACCATATGCATCATAGAAGGCATATTAGAAGCATTTATCATAGAGGGCATATACAAAGGTTGTATATATCTAGGAAAGGTAGCGGATAACAGTCATCTGCAAGTAACTGAGCACGAAATTCTTTAAGAGGAATCACATTCTCTCTACCATGAATTACACATTGAAATGTGTTATACTTCGTAGGCAAACCATTCAAAGCCAAGATAACAATGTCCTCATCTTCAAAATTAACCCCTGCAGCTGCAAGACAGTCCCTTGTTTCTTTAATCCGTTGAAGATACTGAGTGACAGAATATGCCCCTTTCTTGATAGTCTGAAGATCAAACTTGAGTTGAAAGATTGAAGTCTTGCTAACAATGGAAAAATGTTCTTGAAGACGAACCCATAAATCTCTAGCACTGGTACTCCCAATTGCATAGGAAATGGCTACAGACGATAAGGTTGTAGTAATAAGCTACATAAGAGCCCTATCATGCATCTTCCACTTTGTAATCATCTGACTCAATTCTTGAACCAATACCCATTGATGAAACTTCAAAATCACTGGAAGAAATAGACGAAAATTGAGGCAGGCAGCAAGTCGAAGCATCAACAAAGCCCATGATCCCATAACCTTCAACCAACAATTGCATCTGAAAATGCCATTGAAGATAGTTGGAATCATCCAACTTAACCGACACAGAGGAGGATACAAAAGAAATCAACCTATTAATCAGAGACTACAAGATTTGCAGTTGAGAAGCAGTAACCATTGTGAAGAATTTTCGCTAAGGAATCAAACCAAACTCTTGGTGCGCAAGAACCACCCAACTGAAGCGAAGAAGTGAGGAAGGAAGAGAAACACCCAGAAAATCACAGAGAGATGAAAGATTAAGCAGAAGCACAGAAAACCAGAATCGAAGAAGCTGTCTAAGCTACTCGGGCGATTGACACCATGTTAACCATAGTACTACAAAGCTTAATATAGAACAGAGAAGATTAGATAGAATTATGAAGAAGAAGATCGAAGAAGAAGATAGATAGAGAGAGAGAGAGAGAGGGAGAGAGAGAGAAAGAGAGAAATCTTTGCATATATTTCCCTTAATAAATCAGATCAATACAATCACACATATATCTAGTGTAAGATTTTGTTACAATCTTATCCTTATCTTCTAACTCCATACAACTTGGACTAACTAACTAACCAACTCTTGTAATCTAGCCTTTCGCACATTGACAGATGTCATAATTTTAATGACTTGAGTATATACTCTAACATGCTTCTGGGTTTAATTATTATACCCGTTCTACTTTTCTTAACTCAGGGAGGGCAAAATAATAAAAGAGTTAACTATGGCTATATTTAGCAGACAAAAGTCTAAAAGAGTGAGTGACAAAAGTCTAAAAGAGTGAGTAGCAAAAGTACACCCAAAATTTAGAACTTCTCTTCGGCAATCCATTTATCAAGTTGATTACAAAAAGCAGTCATTTGTCTTATTTACAAAATATCTATCATAACCCAATCATCAAAAAGTGAAATTTTAACTTGACCCCATAAGCCATGCATGAAATATTAAAAATTTGGGAGCCGGAAAAGATAAAACGAGCATTGCTGTATAACCAAAAAACTACACGTGATGATGAGGATTGACAGGTAATCGTAATCAATGGCGTAAATGTGTACAGTGGGCCGGCTCCAAAAGGTATTCACGTGTGCACAAGCGTGAAGCGGCCTCCTTTTGTCTTCTGGAGAGGTAGGCATGCCTAACTGAGAGGCTTTATCTTTGCGTTCCTCTCTAAATAATTCACATTACACAATGCAAATTTGAATTTTGCAATATTTAAACCATGGCCCCTCGTGCGGCCCCATCACTAACTACTAGTTTTGCACATGAAGCAAGTCTCACTGGCTAATGACTTGGAGATATGAGTTATGATCGAGTTAAATTAATTGGGTAATGAGTTGGAGCTTGTGTTGGTGTTGGGGAACATTGCATGAACACCGCTGATAGTGTCTTAGATCGAAATCGAAATCATGCTGTAGCTCGTTGACATGTGATAGGATAAGATGCTTTATGTCTCCCTACCCTTTTGAGTCTTTGTATGCCCCATTATATATGTATAGTAGGTGTCGAAGGAAAGCATAAGCAAATTTCAAACTGCTAAACTGAACTTCAAGTTTTCAAAGCCATCTCTCTCTCTCTCTCTCTCTCTCTCTCTCTCGCTAGCAAAGGAAAAAAAAAATGGCTTCAGCCTCATCTTTAAACTCTAAATCCAACTACCATATTCGTTCGATCAGCTTGCCTTCAAAACCACACCCGCTATTTCAACAATGTGAAGATCATTTGTTGAGAATAGCAGCTTCTGATGTCTCCTCTTCGTTTTCATCATCATCGATAAGCCACAGATTGAGTAGCCTTTTGGATTTGCACAACTGTGTGAATGAGTTGTTTCAGTTGCCCCTCACCCAAGAAGCTTTTGTCCGGGAGCAAAATGAGAAATGGGTGGATGAGCTTTTGGATGGTTCTCTTAGGCTCTTGGATGTGTGTACAGCAGCCAAAGATGCCTTGATACACACAAAGGAATGCGTACGTGAAATTCAATCGATCATGCGCAGAAGAAGGGGAGGCATAAGCGGGTTCACTAACGAGGTTAGGAAATACTCAGCCTCAAGGAAGGTGGTCAAGAAGGCTATCTGCAAGGCCCTGGGGACTTTGAGGAGTTCTCAGAAGAAAGGCACCTTCTCTTCCACGAACAAAGACAATGTAGCCGTGGCCTTAATTGGCGCGTTGAGAGAGGTTGAAGCAGTCACTCTCACAGTGTTCGAGTCCCTTTTGTCCTTCATCTCCGGAGCAAAGTCACAATCAAAGATGAGTGGCTGGTCTTTCGTTTCAAAGCTTATGCTTACCAAAAAGGTTGCTTGTGATGAAGAAGATCAAGCCGATTTAAATGAGTTTGCTGATGTAGATGCTGCACTGAACTCCCTTTTATGTCAAGAGGCAGGCAAATCTGACAACGTGGTCGACAGTGAGAATGTGCAAAGAGAGCTGCAACAATTGGAACTGTGCAGTCAGGATCTTGAAGAAGGACTCGAAGGTCTGTTCAGGCGATTAATCAAAAATAGAGTTTCCCTTCTTAATACTCTCAGCAACTAATTGTAAAACTTTGGCTGCACTATCATGAATATCCAGATTTTTGTTGCCCTAGAAGCTAGATCCTTGTACATGAATGAAATATACATGTATTGTCATTTCTAATACAAAATGATATACTCTTTTGCTTAAATTTCCACTGCTCTTGTTCTCTCTTTAAAAGCATTATTTTTTGGATCATGAGTTCATGCAAGCTCTAAAATTAACATTAATCTTCGGTTTGCCTTCTCAATTTTTCAATTACGGTGCTGTGCATGGTATCAATGTAGTAAAATTGATTTAGAAAAGAACGTCCTTTTAGTCCAATTAAAAGATGAAAATAATTAACTGTAGGTCTATCAAAAGCTTTGTTAACTAATGCTATCATTATCCCCGGCAACAGAAGCTCTCGTAACTACAATTAAGTCAATTATGTTCTTTCATTTAGCTTATGAGAGAGTTAGAGTTTTAGGAGATTTCGAGATTTCGATTGAGATCATATGGGATTTCTTTAAGCAAATTATATGAAGTTTCAAGGCTGTCAAGATTCCAAACTTGTCTCAAGGGAGATAATAGGTAATAATAAACAGTCAACTAATGCTATTATTCATCTCACATAATTTAAGCACCAAGCGTATCCTAGCTGTCTTTCAGTTAGAAGGACAACAGGATAATTTGGCATGCTAGCTCAGCATCTAAAGAGGGCCTTGCATGAAATTAGAGACGCCGATGCAGGCAAACATATCAAGTGTCACTGTGTATTTGAACTTTTTCAAATAGCATCGTCGCATGATAATTTGGGACACCAAAACTTTGGTGTCAGTGCATCATGTAAGTTTTTTTCCTGCCTCTAAATGTTTTTTTTATTAACAAAATAGAAACTTAAAAAACGTTTCAAGAAAAATAATAGTGACTAATTAAAAAGAGGTGTCAAGATATGATGTTGCTACCTTCTTGAAATACAATCATTTTGAAATCCATAAAATCCACGTGATTTTTCATCAGTCAAAGTTTTTCTTGCATGTATTCTTGGTTGAATGTGGAACTTATTTAAATTGCTTGTTGGTGAAATGTGAATAAAATTTGCCCAAGTTGTGGGGTTCTTTGGCTAGTTGGTGCATACAGTAAACACAACCAGATATGAAGATTGCAGGAACTTCACATCGACGCTCTAGGAAGTTTTCTGTGACAAGTAGTGAATAATGACATCTTAATATAAATTAATTGATTATCGACACGAAAGTTCACCTCAGCCGTATTTATAGATCTAATATCATGGATTGCAGCGCAAATAACACTGAAACATATTTTTTTACACGTGCAGACGAGTAACACACTGTTATTTCTGCTGCATGAAATAGAAGAGACAAAAGAAAATGTATAAATATATACATGGGGGAAGGCGCTAAAGAATACGTATCGCCTTTCGTGGATATGAGGAAACGGTTTTAATCCACTCGTGCCCTTGTTTATTTTATCAGCATTGTTTAAAATATAATATGGTATGGACGACTCAGATGCTTAGCGATATGATTTTACATGTAAAAATAATTGGTTATGAGTTAAGATGCTAGGGATGGGGAGACATTGCTGAGATATCAATTTCAAATCAAAACCATTTTGTATGGGAGAAGGTTTGAGAGATTCTCTTTGTTCCCCCGGGAGTCTTCTCTGTAGATTATGCAGATGCGGGCATGCCGCGGAACAGTGGAAGAAGCTAAATCAGTAGAACGAAATGTAGATTCAACTAAATTAACTTCTCTCTGGATCAAAAAGAAGGATGGCACAAATTACAATTGCAATGCTCGCGCTGTCTAATGAAGGTAAAAACTAGCAAATCAACAGGACGTACTAAATAACTAAAATCACATGGCAACACTTCTATTTATAATGGAAATTGTGCTCGTGTTCTCTCTGTTTGGGGAGCAATCCAGTTCATCTAGTCTGCCACTTTACCATTTTTTAAGTTCATGCATATTACATAGCTTGTCTTCTCCCTGCTTAATGAATCGTTGATCACCATAATTGTGATGAGGTGTTTTTTTTTTTTTTTTTTTTTTTTTTGAGTAAAAGACGGCATTTTGTATTACAATGATTGGAGGGTGAACAAACCAAGTACACTCACCATCCGAATGGATGGCAAAGCGAGCTAACCTATGAGCAACATAGTTGCCTTGGCGGTGGATATGGGAAGCTGTAGCTCCAGTGATTAAAAGAAGCAGTGACTATCCTCGATGATTGGCCCAACATGAGACAAATTCACAGAAGACACATTCAAGGCCAAAATGAGCCGGAGAGAATCACTCTCAAAGACAACATTATGAATTCCCCTTTCAACCACCAGCTCAAGCCCAACACAGATGGCCAATGCCTCCACTTGGACGGGTGAAAAAACATCAGCAAAATTCCTCGTTGCAGCTCCACCCATACAGTCCCTAATCACAATTCCCGCACCCCTAACCTCAGAGTTATAGCTCTACGCACCATCCACATTAACCTTGTGATATCCCGGAGGTGGCCTGGACCATCGCGGACAGATAATCAGGCAAGTAGGAGCTGGAGGTTTGGACGTGATTTTTAAAAATTCCTATCATCAATTAAAAGCACAGCAAGCCACGATATTAGGCATAAGATTCAAAATCTCCACCCAGAACTTCAAGTTCCTAGCTGATCCAATAGCCCAAATCATCATCAGAATCCCATCGAAGTTGGCCTGATTCAAAGTTTGTGCCATTCGGAGCACCCAATCCACTGCAAATTCATCGACCAAAGGAAATTGGAAAGCACCCATAGGAGAGGAAATCCAAACCGCTCAAGCAAACAAACACTCTAGCAGAAAATGACACGTAATCTCACCCTCTGACCCACATAAAGTACAATGAGGATCAACCGGAATATGTTTGCGAATAAGATTGGCTGTCGTTGGAACGATATTAGATACAAGTCTCCAGGCTATCATTTTAACTTTAGGTGGAATGTCGGCCTTCCAAAGTTTTTCCCAAAGACCATCGAAGGGACAACTTGGTGTCAAGAAGGAAGCAGCCAGAGAAGGTGGAAGAATTCAGTTCTTAGAAACATGATAAGCACTTTTGACGGTGAATTTCCCTTTATTGTCACAATGCCAGATGATTCTATCTTCCATTGGGCGCTTTCTCAAAGGAATAAACGGCACAAGGTCTACTTCCTCCTTCAAAAGAACCGACAATAGGAGGTCCACGTTTCATCAAAAATCAACCGTGATGAAGTCGCGAATAACAGATATGGGATTGTTCACAGGCCTTGGTGAAGAAACCTGGAAGGTGGAGGGATAGGGCAGCCACCTATCACCCCAGACTCGCGTGCGTCTTCCGTCTCCAATTTGCCAATCTTGATCCCCGTTTAATAATCTCTCAGCCCACACAGATGCTACGCCATACAAACGACGCATTCGGCCGCACCACCGTATCCATAAAGGAGGAATGCGGGAAATACAAAGTTTTCAGTAGCCTAGCCACCAGAGATTGAGGTTCCACAAGTAATTTCCACCCTTGCTTTGCTAACAGCCCAAGATTAAAGGCGAGGTTACGAAACCGAAGCCCACCCTTCGATTTTGGTTCGCAAAGTTTGTCCCAAGCCAACCAATGAATCCGTTCAAAGTTACTTGTATCATTCCACTACAAGGAAACCATAATTTGATGCAGGTTGTCGCATAAGTATTTCGGCAATAGGTGACAGTACATCTAGTATAGTGGGATTGCTTGGGCAACCACCTTCACCAATAACTCTTTCCCAGTTGCATTCAGACATTTACCTTTCCACCTGTGGAGTTTTTTTCCAGAGACGCTCCTTTATATGATTAAAGCAAGCCCCTCGGTTTTGACCCACAATGGTAGGAAGCCCAAGGTACTTCTCATGTCTATACACCCATTCCACCCCAAGCAAGTCAGCCAGCGATATCTGATTTCCCCTTCTAATGTTTGTACTAAAGCTCACTGCACTTTTCAATAAATTCACTTGTTGACCCTATGCGTCTTCATAAGAGTTAAGAATCGATTTCACCAGCAGGCAATCTTCCCGACGAGCTCGCTTGAACACAGAGCAATCATCGGCAAAGAGAATGTGATGGATTGACGGGGCATTCTGGCAGTTTGAAATTCCTTGGATAGCATCCGAGCATACATACTGTGCAATCATAGCCAAGAGACCCTCGGCACACAATAAGATATAGGGTGAAATAGGGTCACCTTGTCTCAGACCACGGGATGGTAGCATGTAACCCCTTGGAGAACCGTTGACAATAAACGAGTATGACCCTGAGGAGATGCACATCATGATCAAATTCACCCACTTTGTATTAAATCCCAGCTTCAGCATAACACATTCCAAGTACTTGCTAACAGGTTGAAGGTTTTGCTGCCCAAAATTATTTCACCTTGCCAAAGTGCCTTTGTACCAAGTACAGCCATTTCGAAGCCAGTATTGTATTATCTGAAATGGCTCTACCTGGTACAAAGGTACTTTGGAAAGGTGAAATAATTTTGGGCCGCAAGACCTTCAACCTGTAGCAAGTACTTTTGAGATAATTTTATACACCACATACAGAGACTTATAGGGCGTAGTTGTATCATCCTGAGGGTGGGGCTGCTTCAGAATTAGAGCCACATTCGTAAAGTTGATTTTCCTCAACATTTGTCCAGATGAGAGGATCAATATTACTACATTAGACACATCAGTCCCAACAATAGGCCAATATTTTTTTGAAAAAGAGATGAGGCATACCATCGGGCCCAAGAGATTTACTAGGATGCATTTGGAATAGAGTATTCTTAACTTCCTCAGCTGTGAATGAAAGAACGAGCTAACGATCCATTTCCTCAGTGACCTTACCCTCAATAGCATCAATTACTTCTGAGTTCCCGAAAACAGGGTTGGATTGGGAGCTAGACATGGATTTGAAGTAGTCAATGATTACTTTCTTAATACCACCGTCACTATTCTGCCATGTCCCATTCTGATCCAATAGCCCGACAATTGTATTTTTATGTTGCCAAATATTCACTCTTTGGTGGAAAAAATGGGTGTTACAGTCCCCCACTTTTATCCACAAGACTTTTGATCTTCGTTTCCAATAAGTTTCCTTGGCAATAAATGAAGGATGGCTGTTAGCTTTTGGAAAGCAAAGGTATTGAAACAATGAACAACAACGGAAGAAAAACAGAGAATTTGGATGGACGAGGGAGCTGAAGAGTGAGCAAATCTAGCTCAGAGAATATGACTCTTGAGTAGTCTTTCATTCCATTTTCACGCAAAGCATATGACTGCATGCCAGTACAAAAAATAACCATTACAATTCAAAACAATCTCAGCATTCTATTCTCATAGCCCATGAGCTTGAGAAACAAGGCTCCACTAAGGCTTATAAGTCATTCTAAGTTACTCTCCAATACAAGGACACTTGTACTTAAAAAAATTAGAGTACAAAAATCTCAAATGATATAGGGAACGGTTCCTCTCAATTTATATTTCAATACTCCCTTTTAAATTGTGCACTGATTTCACTCCAAGAACTTTCCTCAGACAATAGAATTGGTCTTTGGGCAAGGCTTTTGTAAAGATGTCTGCTTGCTGCTCATTTGTTGGACAGTAAACCAGATCAATTACACCTTTCTACAATGATTCCTTGATCAATTAATGATACCTCATGTTAATGTGCTTAGTTTTTGGTGAGATATAGGATTTTTGGTGACGGCAATTGCTGATGTATTGTCTCAATTCAAAGGAATTTCCACATTTTGAAAGTCACCAAAATCCTCCAAAACGAACCTAAGTCAAGTGGCCTATAAAGTTGCTTCTGATGCACTGATGTACTCTGCCTCTACAATTGATGGAGCTACACAATGTTGATTGACAGAAGCCCAAGAAAACACTCTTCTTCCAAATGTGAAAGCATAACCTGAAGTGCTTTTCATGTCATCTTCAGACCCACTCTAATTATTGTCATAGAACCCAACTAACAAGGCTTTTTTCCTTTCACATACTCCAGACCAAAGTCCAAGGTGCCTTGGATATACCTTAAAACTCTCTTGGCAGTTCCGAAATGCTTGTTAGAGGGACAACGTACGAATCTAGCCAAAAAACTTTCTGCATACATAATGTTTGGTCTTGTTGCAGTAAGATACAGTAGACTGCCAACAATTTTTCTGTACTCAGCTTCATCTGCAGCACCACTTCCATCTTCCTTTTTCAACTTTTCACTAGGAACAAGTGGTATGCTTACTAATTTGCTATGTTGTAGGCCAAATTTCTTGAGCAGGGATGAAACCTACTTCTTCTAGTGAATGAAGATACTTGTCTCAATTTGCATAACTCCCATGCCAAGAAAATGTGCAATCGCTGTTATTTCAAAACTATGAGAAATCATACTATGAGATTTTATATGCAAAATGGAGTTCGTACACTGGTGGGAGAAGAGACATTGCAAAAAAATGGCCTAGGGGACGTATATATTGATCCAAATCAAAATAGTGTTCTCTTACTGGTGGTGATTGAAGTGGATGAAATTCCATGTCCACTTCCCTCAACCAACACTACCCATTAAGCAGATGCAGATGGAAAAGAACACATCAAGTTTGAAGTATACATCAAGCAAAACTTTCAAGGTTTTCTATTCTATCTTCTCACAAAACACAGAGAAAAATGGCTTTTACACTCGTTCTAACAGCTTCCACTATAGGCCACACCCGACCAATTGTTCAAGAAATTGACAAGCATTTGTGTAGATTAAGGTCTTCTGAGGCCCACCTCCACATCATCATCATCATCAATAAACCTAAAGCTTAGTGGCCTCCATGACATGCATGACTGTGTCGAGAAGTTGCTTCAGTTGCTGCTCGCACAAGAAGCCCTGGCACAAGAGCAGAACAAAAAATGGACTAATGAGCTATTTAGATGGCTCTCTTAGGCTGTTGGATGTTTGCAACACTACCAAGGATGTCGTCTTGCAAACTAAGGAATGTGCACTGGGTCCTTAATTAATGATACATAGAATGCAAGGAGGTGAAACTGGATCTTTCACAAGTGAAGTGAACAAATACTTAAGCTCCAGGAAGATGGTGAAAAAGGCATTACAAAAGTCTGAAGAATCCAAACGGAATCAAAAACCCGTCCACCTACTCTTCCCTGACTGCCACAATGCTTGAATCAATACTATCCATCTCCGGGCCAAAGTGAAAACCAAGCAACTGGTTATTGGTCTCTAAGAGGATGCGATGTAAAAAAGTAGCTTGTGACGAAGAAACAGAAGTAAATGAATTTGCAGTAGTGGATGCTGCATTCAAGACAAGTAAATCTCATTCCCAAAATCAGCTTGAAAATCTGGAGTCATGCATTCAGGACCAAGAAGAAGGACTTGAGGGCCTATTCAGTCAATTGATCAAAACAAGACTTTCACTCCTTAACATCCTAAACCGCTAGCATTAGATCTTATATTTTCTACATGAAACATAATGCATCCTTTGCTATTAATTTCATAGAGTCCGTTGAATAAAGTATTTCCGAGACATTCAGGAATGAACTATTTTATGAGACATTCAGGAATGAACTATTTACCCAAATGAATTTTCTGTTTTAAAAATAAATTAGTAGTTTTCTCTGCCTTTCTATGAGTAAACTAGCAAAATATGGGATTTCAAGTTATTGACATTGAATAGTTCTGCCAACTTTTATGGTATGCATTTGAATAATTGCTAATAACTCAAGAACAAGGATGTTTTAAAATTTCGATTTTTATTTTCTCCAAGTCTTGTAGCACGTCCACTATGATGGTGAAAAAACTGAACCCTGTGATTGGACGAGGGAAAATAAAGTTCCATGGAATTCAAAGTTTAAGGTTTAGCAATCTGCTATATAAAAATTAGACAGACAGACTTGAAAATGACCAAATGCAATACATTTGCGAAAACCTTTAAATGACACATTTTATGGTATCATTTTGAAAGTCTTGTGTTATTACCTCTGCAGTGCACTTCCAGTTTTTTAGTGGTATTTTCTTAGTGTCAAGTAGTTCACTAGTAGTTTTCTTATTGTGTCTTTTAAACCATGGAGTCTAAATATGATTTCCGAGTATATTTGACTAGTCCTTGTAAACTTAGTAAACGTTCACGGTTGGCTTCATCTTTGCCTGCTTGTTTGTAGAAACCTAGTTCTACAGTGGAAGTGAGCTCAAAGATTGCAAACATGTCATCCCATCTCATTATTATATCACATGAAATAGAAGAGAAAAACTGTATATAGATACAAATGGGAAACACGCTAAATAGTAGGTATTGACTTTCTTTCTTGTGTGAGAAAATTAAGGTGTCAACCTAAATATGCCTAAATATACACTAATGCGGATTACTTTTATATGGGTTGAGAAATCACTGATGGCGAGAAATTGCATTGAAGTCGCCTATTCCGACACTTACCATTTTGCTACATTATAGAAACAAAATGCAAGGTCACAAATTATGTTGTCTGCTCGGACACAACAATGATGTGAGGGACCTGCAAAGTAAGGTGAACTGACTAATCACATAGATGATTAATTTGTATTAGGTACGGGATTAAGCATATAAAGAAGGGTGGGTGTGGATGGTTTTTGCCCTTTACAATGACTGAAGGCTTACACTATAATATTGATACTCTATGATTATACATGCTATATAAATCACTTCATCAGTTGGGATGCTGCAGTGGGAGGGGACATTGCATGGACAGTTCCTAGGGAAACATATAGATCCAATCGAAATCATGTTACCCTTGGCTGTTGATTGAAGTGGATGGGATTCCATGTCTCCATCCTCAACCAATACTATATATTACGCATATGCATATGGAAAGGAACTCATCAATCACAATTGTAAATTCGCTAGAAGGTCTTCTCTTCTATCTTTTCTCAAATCACAAAGACGAAATGGCATTCCACACTCGATCTAACAGCTTCCCGTCAAGGCCACACCCGATCGTTGAAGAAGTTTATGAACTTTTGTGCAGATTGAGGTCTTCTGAATCCACCTCCACATCATCATCAATCAGCCACAAGCTAAGTAACCTCAAAGACTTGCATGATTGTGTTGAGAAGTTGCTTCAGTTGCCCCTCACCCAACAATCATTAGCCCAAGAGCAGAATGAGAAATGGACTAATGAGTTATTAGATGGCTCTGTCAGACTCTTGGATGTTTGTGCCACTGTCAAGGATACCCTGTCGCAAACCAAGGAATGCGTGCAGGATCTTCAATCCATCATCAGAAGGCGGGGAGGTGAATCTGCACTTACAAGTGAGGTCACAAAATACTTGACCTCCAGGAAGATGGTGAAGAAGGCAATCCACAAGGCTATGGTAAATCTGAAGGGGATGAAAAATAGATCAGCATTCTCTTCCCCCAACAAGGACGAGGAGACAATTGCCATCGTTAGCAAGTTGAGAGACGTTGAAGCAGTCACTCGCGAAGTATTTGAATCGCTAATGTCATTCATCTCAGGGCCAAAATCACGGTCATTGGTCTCAAAGATGATGCAGTCAAAAAAAGCGGCTTGTGAGATAGAGACAGAAGTGAATGAATTTTCACAGGTGGATGCTGCACTACACAAAAGTGCCGATAACGCGCAAAACCAGCTTGAGAAGCTAGAGTCGTGCATTCAAGATCAGGAAGAAGGGCTTGAGTGCCTATTTAGACAGTTGATCAAAATAAGAGTCTCCCTCCTCAACATCCTAAACCACTAGATTTAGATCCTAAATTTTGTACATGAAAAGTATACTTATATACATTACATAATTTGAAATGAAATTGAGAGTCTATTGAGTAAATATCTACTTTCTCGCTATTTAAGAAACTATTGCAGAACAACAATCTTTGATGATAATTTTATGGGATTTTCAGAATTGCACTAATCAAATCCAATAGAATTTTCTGATTTAACAATGATTAGTAATTTTCTCTGTTTATCCATGAGTGAACTAGAACCCTATATGATTTCAAGACTGGAAATTTGACCACAGTATCATCAAGCGGTAACAAAAATTAAAAATTAAAGAAAAAAACATCTAAGAAAGAGAGCTGGACACGGCATGTGATTTTGAGCAGCAAGCAGAGTAAATATCAGATTTCACAGCTATCAAGATTCTTGTTGTCCAAAAAGAATTATCATATTCGTTCACCAAATTTTTATTGATAAAAAATAAAAAATAAAAAAAAACAAAAGTTTCCCTCCTCAACATCCTACATCACTAGAATTAGGTTTTAAATTTTCTTACGTGAACAGTATTAAGCAACTTAACTAGCACAATTTGAAGATCATGTTTGAAATGGTACCAGGCATGGTGTTTTTGATTAATAATCTTCGTTAAAGATTGAATCTTTGAGTAATAGATTTTAAGAAAAACTGAGGTTCTTCGAGAGAGGGAGATGAGGAGTCAAAAGTCTGTCTTTTTTCATTATAACAAACATAAAGATAACAAGGACTATATCACTCCTTTTTCTGATCAAAAACAGAACCTACACTCTAGAGGCCTAGGAACTCTTCTCCAGCCATTAATGGACATTGGAGGATATCATCCATCCACTTGGAAGAAGATGGGAATACAACGTACAGTTTTAAAACTGATAAAAACCCAGTTGTAAACATTCTAAAAACAGAAACCTAGCCGTTGCACATTTGAACCTAACGGCTACTTGCTAAAAATAGCAAGTTCTTCACCTCTTCGATTTCAGAATCCTCTTCACTTTTTTCTGCAGGATTGTCATCTGCAGTTCGATATTAAGCTTGTATGCAGCTTAAATCTCAACAGCCTCTCCTAAGCTGCTTACTGACTTAACTCCAAGTCTCAATCTCAACTGATTAAATCTATCTTTTGGCAAAGCTTTTGTAAATATGTCTGCAAGTTGTTCTTCACTTCTGCAGAACTGCACATTGATCATCCCTTCTTGCAGAGCTTCCCTTATGAAATGATACCGCCTGTTTATGTGTCTAGTTCTCTGATGGAATACAGGATTTTTTTACCATAGAAATTGCTGACATATTGTCACAAAATAAAGGTGTTGCCTTAGTTTGCATTTCCCTAAAATCATCAAGAACAAATCTCAACCAAATTGACTGTGCAGTTGCCTTAGCTGCTGAAACATACTCAGCTTCAGCGGTTGACTGTGCAACTATGTTTTGTTTCACAGAAGCCCAAGAGAATACCCCACTGCCAAAACTGAAAGCATAGCCAGAGGTGCTTCTGCTATCATCTTCACTGCCTGCCCAATCTGCATCACATAAACCAATGAGGATTGCAGACTTATCTTTCACATACTCAATGCCATAGTTTAGGGTCCCTTGCACATATCTCAGTACCCTTCTTGCAACTCCAAGATGCTTCTTAGTCGGACCATTCATAAACCTTGATAACAGACTTACAGCATACATAAGATCAAGTCTAGTTGCTGTTAAGTACAGCAAGCTTCCCACTATTTCTCTTCATCTGCCAACTCACTCCCATCCACTTTTTTAAGTTTTTCACCAGTAGATAAAGGAATAGACACTGGTTTGCAATCTTCAAGCCCAAATTTCTCAAGTAATGACTTGGCATACTTACTTTGGTGAATAAATACACCTTGATCAGTTTGTAATATCCCCATACCAAGGAAGTGATGTAGGAGACCAAGATCTGACATTTCATATTTCTGCATCATTTCCCTTTTGAACTCACAAATCATCTTGTCACTGCTTCCAGTATAGATAATGTCATCAACATATATTGAGACAATTATCAACCCTCCTTCATTATCAGATCTTGTGTATAGGGTGGCTTCACTTGTACTTCTTTTGAATTTACACAGAGAGAGATAAGCATCAATTTCACTGTACCAGGCTCTAGGTACCTGTTTAAGTCCATATAAGGCCTTCCTTAACTTATAGACCTTTTGACCTGCATTTTTCAACTCAAAACCTTCAGGCTGCTCAACATACACTTCTTCATCAAGCACACCATTCAAAAATGCAGATTTAACATCCAGCTGAAACAACTTCCAACCCTTTTGTGCTGCTAAAGCAATGAGGGTTCGAATTGTATCTAACCTTACCACAGGTGCAAAGGTTTCATTGTAGTCAATCCCTGGTTTCTATGCATATCCCTTGGCTACAAGCCTGGCTTTGTGTTTTTGAACTGTTCCATCCAGATTCAATTTAGTCTTAAACACCCATTTCACACCTATAACAGGTTTATCAACAGGTCTCTCAACAAGTTCCCAAGTATTGTTCTTCTCAATCATTTCCAATTCTGCATTCATAGCTTCTTGCCAAGCTAAATCACTTGCTCCTTCTTGATACGTTTCAGGTTCTATAATGCACATGTGACACCTTGCATGTATATCTTCTAGAGTTTTCAACTTCACTGGAGTGGAGCTTGGTGTGGAGCCTTGACTGTGATTTCCACCATTGTCCTCAACTGACTCATGAGCAATAGTGTTTGAATGAGAATTTCAGCATTGTTATACTGGACTTCATCAGTTTGTTCCTCTCTAACTTCTTCTTCATAGTCAAATCCTTCAAGATTGAAATGAGTTGAGGTAGGCTCCACTTGATCATTTTTCCAATTCCATGACTGGTTTTCACTAAAAATTACACTTCTTGAGAGTACTATCTTCTTAGATTGCAGATCATACACTCTATATCCTTTTTCACAGCTCCCATACCCCATGAAGACTCCTTTCCTGGATTTCTCATCAAATTTGTGCCTCAAATGTGACGAGACATGAGTATAGCAGACACAACCAAAGACTTTCAGGTGCTTGATTCCAGGCTTCCTACCTGTGAATGCTTCAAAAGGAGTTTTATCTAGAACAGATGTTGTAAAACATCTATTTTGAAGGTACATTGCTGTGTTTACAGCTTCTGCCCAGAATTCTACAAGCATTTCTTTCTCAACCATCATAGACCTTGCCATCTCACCAATCGATCTATTCTTCCTCTCAGCAACTCCATTTTGCTAAGGAGAGTAAGCAATAGTCAGTTGCCTCTCCATTCCCATGCTTGCACAGTAATCTAGAAACTCATGTAAGGTGTATTCACCACCTCTATCACTCCTTAGCTTCTTTAAATTGAACCCACTTTGCAGTTCAACAAAAACTTTGAATTTTTTTAACACATTGAAGGTATCAGATTTGTTTCTGAGAAAGTATACCCAACACATTCTTGAAAAATCATCAATGAATGTGATGAAGTACCTATTTCCTCCAATGGACTCATTTTGCATAGGTCCACACAAATCTGTATGCACTAATTCAAGTGGCAGCTTGCTCTCCATGCTTTTCCTTTGTCAAAAGATTCTCTGTGATGCTTGCCTGATACACAACCTTCACACACATCTCTCATTTATGTCAAAACAGGTAGTCTAACCACCATTTCCTTCTGCTGCATCTTTTTCATGCTGTTAAAGTTCAAATGTCCAAGCCTTCTGTGCCATATCCATGAATCTTCAACCATAGATGCTTTTCTTGCAACAGGAGTTATGGATTCCAGTGAAAGAGGAAAACATCGATTTCCTACCATGATTACTTTTGCTACAACATTGTTAAGACTGCTGTCATCAAAGATCACTGCCATATTACCCCCAAATAGGACATAGTAGCCATGCTCCATCATTTGGCCTACACTTAGTAAGTTTTCATCCAAACCAGGAACCAGCAATACTTCATTTATATATCTTTTCCCACGCTGAGTTTCAACCACTAAAGTGCCTTTTCCAGTTGCTTGTACAAGATCACCAGTGCCCATTTTAACTTTACAAGTCACAGATCTGTCAAGGTTTATTAAGGTAGACTCTTGTGATGTCATGTGGTTGCTGCAAGCACAGTCCACAAACCACACACTTCTATCTTGCATAGTTGATGAGTGACAAGCATAAAACATGGTTCCTGTAGTTACTTCTTCTTCCTTTGCACAGTAAGCAACTTGCTTGTGACCATCACAGTCCTTTGCAATATGACCAAAACGATTGCATTTTCCACATTTTGGTTTTCCTTTGTATCTGCACACCCCAAAATGATATTTCTGGCACACTTGACACTGTGGTTTCACAGAACTTTGACTACTGCTCCCTTGCTTGTTATGTGAATTGAATCTGTTATTCCAATTTCCTCCAGGATTATTGCTCCAGTTCCCACTCGAAGACCAGTTTGATCCCTTCTTGTTTTGTCCCTGCCACTTTTGATTTGGCCTACTCTGAGAACCTTTGTAGGTGCCAGTGACTTGATTGTTTCCAACTCTGAGACTACTAAAAGCCCTCTCAGTTCCTGTCAATCTATCCCTTTCATCATGTAAGTCTTCCCTTTTATCATATACTTTGACAGATGCAATGACTTCTTCCACTTTAATAGCATCCAAATCTCGAGTTTCCTCAATAATAGAAACAATGGATTTATACCTCCTACTTAGACTCATCAATAATTTCTGCACAATTCTTTGTTCAGTCACATCTTCACCAAGAGACTTCAGATTATTCACAATTCCAAAAAACCTACCCAAATAGTCATCTAGGTTTTCACTATCTGTCATTCTCATATACTCAAAATCAGCCCTAACTGCTTGAAGTTTTACAGCTCTTACCTTTTTATCTCCTCTGAACTCTCTTCTCAGGATGTCCCAAGCCCCTTTTGTAGTCTTCTCATTTCTGATACGAGGAAAAAGTTCATCTGTTATAGCTCCTTGTATGAGACTCAACGCCTTGGCGTTTTTGATTATGTCTTCTCTGGAGATGGTGGGTGGTTCCACTGGAATTTGCTCAGCCTCACTACCCTCCTCTCCAGAACCTTCTTCCTCTTCGGAAATCTGCTGCATTTGCACACTAAGTTCCACTACATCCCATAGATCATGCGCTATGAGGATAGTCTCCATCTTGATAGCCCAAAAGTCGTAGTTTGCACCATCAAACTGTGGAGTTCGTAAATCTCCACCAGAAGAACCTGATCCCACCATTTTCTTAGTGAGTATCAGTGAATCAACCAATAAAGGAACCACCTTTATCCCTTTTAAGACCTTTTTTCTAGGAAGAACTTCTCTCACAGATTTACGCCCCTCTTCGGAATCAGACCAGTTGCTCTGATACCATGTTTGAAATGGTACCAGGCATGGTGTTTTTGATTAATAATCTTCGTTAAAGATTGAATCTTTGAGTAATAGATTTTAAGAAAAACTGAGGTTCTTCGAGAGAGGGAGATGAGGAGTCAAAAGTCTGTCTTTTTTCATTATAACAAACATAAAGATAACAAGGACTATACACTCCTTTTTCTGATCAAAAACAGAACCTACACTCTAGAAGCCTAGGAACTCTTCTCCAGCCATTAATGGACATTGGAGGATATCATCCATCCACTTGGAAGAAGATGAGAATACAACGTACAGTTTTAAAACTGATAAGAACCCAGCTGTAAACATTCTAAAAACAGAAACCTAGCCGTTGCACATTTGAACCTAACGGCTACTTGCTAAAAATAGCAAGTTTTTCACCTCTTCGATTTCAGAATCCTCTTCACTTCTTTTTGCAGGATTGTCATCTGCAGTTCGATATTAAGCTTGTATGCAGCTTAAATCTCAACAGATCGAATGTAAGGTCACATTAGTCATTAAAATAAACCCTCTGGACGCGCCACAAGTGATTTGATCACCAAGTTGGGATCCCAAATACATACTTTTAGGCTTTGTACATTTATTCGCATTTCGTTACGTCTCCACAATTATAATGGCAAGAAAGTACGTCCATTTACCATTAAAATACCGTACAGCAAGAATGTTAACGTCAGTTTGAAAAACTTAATTGCACTTGAAGTTGAACAAATTAAATTGTAGCCTACGTGTCGTGTCCTAAGTCATTATAATATTATAATGTGGAGATATAGTGATATGCGAATAAATGCATAAAATCTAACTGCAAAGACTCGGAATCCGATTCCTGTTGTCCAGAGAAAATGATCCCTACAGCTCCTAAAATACTAAACTGAAAGATTTATACACTAAATAGTCACAACAAACACGTTTAAGTAACAATAATAGTTATGGCTACCTTAGAACATTTTTAATGGGCTCTTTAAATAAGCTATTTAGCTAAAATTTAGGGAGGAGATCAAAAAACCAAACTGATGCTTCGTTTTCTGTTGAGAGTTGATGATGTGTGGACAATTTATCCCATATCGCAGAGGGATTGACTTAGATATGGGCTTATATATATGGTCTTGGACTATTTCTTATAAAGGTAATTAGTTTTATGGTGAAATCTAATTTCATCTATTGAGAGTAAATCCCACATTGATGAGATGATCGACCTTGCATGTGCTTATAAGTATGGTTGGACTACTCTCCATATTGTCAATTGGTTTTATGGTGAAACCTCAACTTTCTTTATTGTATCAAAGTAGGTTGTCCCGTGTGTGAAGCCCAATAGCCATACGCGCTCCACGTCACCCTCGTTGTGTTGTCCACGTGTTATGTTTGAAAGTTCATCAACATGTTGAGAGTGAATCCCACATTAATGAGATGAGGGAATTTGCATATGCTTATAAATAGTTGGACTACTCTCCATATTGTCAATTAGTTTTATGGTGGAACCTCAACTTTCTTCATGATCATGGTATCATAGCAAGTTGTCCCTCGTGTAAAAGCCTAAGGGGCCACACATGCATCACCCAGTTGTTGTCCACGTGTAGGCTTGAAAATCGACCACACATGCGGGGTGTGTTGAGAGTTGATGTGTGGACATTTGTCCCACATCAGTGAGGAATTGACTTAGCTAAGGGCTTAGATGGTTTTGGGCTACTCCTCATATTGTCAATTGATTTTATAGTGAAGGATCCCCAATTTCAGCATTATCTAACTTTAAAATTCTGGATATTCTTCTTCACTTATGAGTGAGAGGTTGAGGAAGTTGAGGTTTCACCATAAAACTAATTGGCAATATAGAAAATAGCACGATTTTTTTGAAAGTTCTTGCAAGGTCACATATTCAATTCACGTGAATGACATTTCGATACCTAATTATTATAATTGGTTCACTATGTGACTTAAATAACCCAAATCCCTCATCCCATTATTGCTATTGCATGTAACAGGAGAAAAAAAAATAAAAAAAAGAATAATAGGTATTGCTTTTTCTTGTGTGAGGAAAAGGTGCAACCTGAATATAAATACCATGCAGCGTCATCCTAAGGTTCAGATGCTTAGTGATTTAAAATGAGTTGATAGACAAATGATGGGGAGACATAGCATGGACATCGCCTAACTAATCTGGCAACAACCATTTTCCTACATTATAGAAACACAATGCAGCGTAAAAAATTAATACAGATTGCAGATCTTGCCTGCTCTGTGTGCAGCAATCATATCAGGGACCTCTAAAATAAGATGAACTACTAATCACATTCATTGATCACCACAAATTATTTTTTATTTAAATTAAGCATATAAGCAGGATGGCTAGCTAGAACGTTCCATGTGTTAGATGTTAATTAATGAATGCTTAATTACATTATAATATTGATACTCTAAGATTATACATGTTAAATAAATCACATCATGAGTTGGAATGCTGGAGTAGGGAGAGACATTGCATAGGCATTTCATAGCGAAACATATAGATCCAATCTAGATCATGTTACCCTTTTGGCTGGTGATTGTAGCGGATGAGATTCCATGTCCCCTTCTTCAACCAACACCATATATGAAGCATATGCACATGCAAAGAAACTCATCCATCACAATTGTACATTAACTACAAGGTCTTCTCTTCTATTTTCTCTCAATTTCTCAAATCACACAGAAGAAATGGCTTTCCACACTCGCTCTAACAGCTTCCCCTCAAGGCCACACCCGATCGCTCAAGAAGTTGATGAACTTTTGTGCAGATTGAGGTCTTCTGAGGCCACCTCTACATCTTCATCATCCATCAGCCACAAGCTAAATGGTTTACAAGATTTGCAAGATTGTGTTGATAGGCTGCTTCAGTTGCCCCTCAATCAACAAGCCTTAGCCCAAGAGCAGAATGAGAAATACACTAATGAGCTATTAGATGGCTCTATCAGACTGTTGGATGTTTGTGCCATTGCCAAGGATGCCGTCTTGCAAACCAAGGAATGCATATTGGATCTTCAATCAATTATACGAAGAACACGAGGAGGTGAATCTGGAGCCCTCACAAGTGACGTTAACAAATACTTAAGCTCCAGGAAGATTTTGAATAGGGCAATTCAAAAGGCTTTGAAGGATCTAAAGGGCATTAAAAACCGATCCACCTTATCTTCCCTCAACAAGGACCAAGAGACTATTGACATTGTTATTAAGTTGAGAGATGTCGAAACAGTCACCATTATGGTGCTTGAATCAGTACTGTCCTTCATCTCCGGGCCAAAGTCAAAGCCAAGCAGCTGGTCATTGGTCTCCAAGATGATGCACTTGACAAAAGTAGCTTGTAAGGAAGAAACAGAAGTAAAGTGGATGCTGCACTCAAGACAAGCAAATTTGATCCCCAAAACCAGCTTGAAAATCTGGAGTCATGCATTCAAGATCACAAAGAACGACTTTAAAGCCTATTTAGGCAGTTGATCAAAACCAGAGTCTCATTCCTCAACACCCTTAACCACTAGAATTAGATATTAAATTTTGCACATGAAATACATGTAGATGTACATCATCTGATATCAAATTGATACAGTTTATTGAGTAAATTTTTACCTTCTCCTACTTAAATTGCAGAGCAGTGATATTCTTTGATGATAATTTCGGGGGCTTTCTGGATAGCACTAATTAAACTCGATTGAATTTTCTAAGTTAATAATAAGTAATAATTTTCTCTGTTGCAAAAATAATATTAGGACACACTAGTCATCAATGCAGTTACAAATATTAAAAAACGTAATGCTACGGAGACCAAATTTTGTAAACTAAATGATGTGATTGTTGATGATTGGATTATTACTTAAGTGTTGAGTTGATTAATGTGTTTATTTCTTATTGGTGACATATTATTTGGTTTACAAATTTGGTTTAAAATTTTGATCTGCCTAGCAATACCCTATTAAAAATAAGAGGTATTCATCAATTTCCCCCCTGAACTTGTGACCATTAGCCAATTTCCTCCCTCAACTTTAATTTTGGCCAATTTCTCCCCTCAACTCTCATAATTAGTCAATTTCCCCTCTCAACTTTAATTTAGCCAATTTCCCCCCTCAACTCTTATAATTAGTCAATTTGCACCCTACTGTTAATTTTTTTAATTTGATCATAATTAAACAAGTGTGTGTAAGAAACTAAATAAGATGTATGTTAATCATGTTCCTATATCTTTATCCTATTACAAATAGATTAAAATTTAGAATTTTACAATTTATCATAGATAGTATTATTAGTCATAATAAATCAGTATGGAGTAATTTTATTTGATTTTTGACTATACAAAATTGATAACAAAAAGGATTGATGTGTAAATTTTTGTATGTGAATACAATTTTCGTTATAAAAGTGAAAGCTAAGTTCAAGTAAATTGCAGAGAATCGAGCTTTAGTGAAAAATGGCTAATCAATTCATATTTTTTGACTCCTTATTAAGAATAACCCATTTTATTGAAATAGGTCTGATCCATGAGTTTAGGATTATTATTTCTTTTTTTTATTATTTCTTCTTCTACATGCTTTAAACCCGATTCATAACTTTTTCTTATAATCAACCCATATCACATACTAACTGTATTATGTTTTTGTACATTTTACCCTATATTATGCGGGTGAGTTTATGTTAATTTTAGTACTTTGTTGGAATTTATTAGAAAGATTGAAAATTAAGAAAAGAATAGATGGAAAATTTTAAAAAAAAAAATTAACAATAGGGTGCAAATTGACTAATTTTGAGAGTTGAGGGGGGAAATTGGCCAAATTAAAGTTGAGGGGGGAAATTGACTAATTATGAGAGTTGAGGGAGGAAATTGACCAAAATTAAAGTTGAGGGGGGAAATTGGCCAATGGTCACAAGTTCAGAGGGGAAATTGATGAATACCTCTAAAAATAATCATCTCAAGAAAGAGAGCTGGAAACATGCAACAAAATGTGAAAATATGTTTATTATGTCGTCATTATATCATCGTTGTTTTCTCATTATGCCATTATATCATCGTTGCTTTCTGGTTATGCCAACGTTATATGATTATTACTTAAGTGTTGATTAATGTGCTTATTTCTTATTAGTGACACTATTTAGTTTACAAATTTGGTTTAAAAAATTGGTCTACCCATCATTACTCTATTAAAAAGAATCATCTCAAGAAAGAGAGTTGGAAACCTACAACAAAATGTGCAAAATAGGTTTATTATGTTGTCATTGTATCATCGTTATTTTCTTGTTATGTCAATGTTGTGTCGTCAATAAAAAAACAAAAAAGATTTAACTACCTCTCTAAAAATAAGAATAAAAATTAACGGATAATCTCTTATTTCTGCGTCCAAAACTATTCAAAGGGGGTCATTTTTGTAGCTATTATCACTTGGTGTAATTTTTGTAAGAGTACATTGCATTGGTGTCATTATTGCTCATTTCCCAAAAGAAAAACAGAAAAGCTCAAAGTGAAACAAAATAAAATTTATTTATTGCCTTATGTGCCGGCCCATTTGTCCATGAAACCTCTCCTACCTACCATTAGGGTCCATTACATTATGTGTGTATGGATACTAGATAACATACTGGATCAAAAAAAAAAAAAAAAAAAGGTACATGCCATCTCACCCTCCCTCAAAAGAAAAAAAAAAAAACAAGAATGGAAAAAGATAAACTAGAGAAGAAGCTGTTCCTTAACTAGAACAGCAGACACTTGATAACTTACAAGGTGAGGCATGACCAGACGTCCTAAAATGTGAACAAAATTTATCTACAAGAATGTTTGGATCCGAATTTTATGTCTTTCCGCATTTAGGTTTAGATGACCAATTAAAGACTAAATGAGGGCTAATGGCTTTTCGTCTAGGTTAACAAAGCTCAAACTTTATTTTATCCTAAAACATCGAAGCAACTAGAAGTTGAGAATGTTGGCCAAAGGGGTCAAGTTTTGAAGCCAAGGGCTACTCATTTGGGTCCAAACTGTGTCTTGGGTCCAGTCCATGCTAAATTTAGGCACTTGGAGTTCTGGTAAATTGTATATGGGATGAGGAGACCCTTTAATCTCCATTGCATTCTCACCCTTTTGCTCTTGTGCTACCACTAGAGTTGCATCTTCCACTTCTTGCTTGAATACTACATGCTTTGTGGGAATTTGTGGCGTCAGAGCTTCCTGTATTGCTTGGCTGCCAAATGAGATGGTCTCCATGGATGTTGGAGGAGATGATGAGTTAGGGGAAGCATGAAATTCCTTTATCTGATTTTCCTCCATTGCTGCCCTTTGCTCTAGCACTTTCAAGGATGTTGCCTTTCTATATATCTTGCATAGTACAATATCCTGAGTTTACAAATAGAAAAAGAGAGAGTTTCATTAGATTGCTATCCAAGAATTGACCTATGAAACTACGTAATCAAGATTCCTTAAATGTGAAGGTGAAACTATCAATTTAGTTTTGAGCACTGTAAATGATTAGTAATTGAGACTCGGATTATATATCAGGTTGCAAGTTTCACTCAGTTAAAAGTGACCAAATTTCTTAAGTGCACATTATTTGTTGCGTTACTTTTACCACAATTGTAATTTTTCATAAAATACAGACTCACAAAATATTCATCGAGCAAAAACACTCAATGATTGAGAAAATAAATACATATAAACTTTTTTTGTAGTTTGCATGAAAACTACAAAAGGACTTTTCATTTTTTTTTTTTTTTCAAATTTAAGTGAATGGAGATAGAAGGATTAAGACACTTCTATGCTTGGGGACTCCTTGCTAAACACCAATGAACAAGGAATTACAAGACTTAGTTAGAAGACTTTCTAACTCCCCCTAAAGCATGTTCAAACTTCGGAAAAGATAGCGAGAAAATTAACAGGTATTAGATACTCGATTAAAAAAATTAAGTGGCATTAACAAGTAATTACCTTGAGATACTGGCAGTTATCAGGCAAACGATACTCGTTCATGACCCAATCAGTCTTGCTTCCTCTTGGGGCTCTCCCTTTGTAAAAAACAAGTGTCTTTCTCAACCCTATGATCCTCTTTGGCTCCGAGAGGCTCACGATCTTGCGGTCAGAGCCGGTGGCTTTCCAAAACCCAGTTTCAGTGGTTCTGTTAGGCCTTCCTCCACTGCCATGCTTCCTGTCCCTTGGCACAAAAAAATACCACTCCCTTTCTCCGATCTTTGACAACCCTGTATAAGATAATTAGCACCCATTAATTAATTACACATCACAACCATGCCCTGATCAATAAAATTCAGACAGTATATATGCATGAGCAAAAATGTTTGTACGTACCAGGTAAGTCCCAAGGGTCATGATGGTAGATATTGAGGAATCCAATTATATCAAAACGCAACCTCTTGCCAAAAACCATGTTTTTAAGGTAGAATTCAAGAAGTTCTTCTTCTGTTGGATGGAACCGAAATCCCGGAAGTTCGAATTCCGGAGTCATTTCATGATCAGGATTTATGGTGTTGGCTGCCATTGGAGATGCAACTAGTGTAATTCAGAGAATGAATGTTTAGTGCACTGAAGACATATACACTTTTACAGAATATTTATAAGGGATGGGAGGTGCACCACCACACCCCCCCCCCCCCCAACACACACAAATGATTTCGTATGTTGGTTGATGGAGAAGCCTTCGGGGTGTCGGACCCACTTGACCAAGTCTCCAATTATCAGTCTTTAGAAATTAGAGTTATGTGGGGAACCGGACCCCACAAACGAAATGGGCCCACGCGGTTTTGGCTTAAAGTCATGAGAGAATGGTGACATGGGCATGTTAAGTCTTTGCCAATTGCTTGACTTGTATTTTCTATGGGTTTTGGACTTTTACCTGGAAATTTCAGGAATGTATGCAGGTCGATCAGTGCTATTTTCCAAGTAATTAAATATCTACCACAAAATGTTTGATTTTTGTTTTTTCTTTTTTTTTTGAAGCAAATGAAATGATGAAGAATAAATAGATGCAAAGGTTCAAACTGTACGGAGTCAGCTAGTCCCATGGTCCGTTCAATGTTTTAGTTTAGACTTTGAGCAAGTCTAATTGCTTAATAATTGGAATCCAATACTAAGTAGGAAAAAATATTATCACCATCTTCTAGCTAATTTGCATATTTCAGCAACACATGTTGAGCTTCCTCCTCCTTTCCTTTCACATGCACAAAGGAAAATGAGGAATAAAAGGCTTATTAGTCCTTTGAGTTGAAACTCACATGCAGTGTTTGCATGCAAAACTGGAAACACAAAATTTAGGACCTCGAAAACTAATGCTAGTATATGTCAAGTGTTGGGAAAAAAAAAAAAAAATTGTAATATTCTTCTAAGAAGTACATAGACAATTAGGCTGAGGCGCGGGTATCTCACTTTCCTTAAAAAGATTCAAGGCCACTAAGGTTTGACAAAAGTTCACGAACCAGTGTAGCAGTATATCTCTTAACTTGTCCCCTTCAGGATATAACAGTTCAATTAAATTGTGTTTGACTCAAACATCTGTGCACAAAAAGAGAAGAGTCTAAAGCTTCACCACTAGAACCCCCTTCTTTAGCCAATATAAGTAAAAGATGCAAAGTATGAAGGAATAAAGATTGTATTTATTAGGAAATTGGTAGTGGGATCATAAATAAAAAGACAATGGGAAAATGCTAATAATTATTGTTTATTATCATCCTTAGTGAACACGATAATAAACACAATTTAACAAAAAAAAAAAATGATTACAGGAGTTACAAAAGATGAAAAACTAAAGACTCCATGTTAATTTTCCACTAACCACAAATAATGACAAATAAACTTACTTTCTCACTAACAACCAAATAATAAGAATTATAATTTATTTAATACCAACATCAAGCACTCATATCATGTAGTGTAGAACAAGAACATCCAAATTATAATAAAATCATAATAGTTCATCATATTTTCTAACCACAAAAAAAATTACTTATTCATAAGAGTTCATGGGTATACCGAGCTTTCCTTTATAAAATTGTCTTAATTAAGAGTATGATAGTCATCATTTCATTCTTACGTAATAGAGACAATCTTAATTGAGTGTACAAGCCACCTCGTTTGTGAAGTGTATATATGAATAAGTTATTTGGTGGAACCAGGCTCTTGATATCTATAGGTCTTATATAGTTATATATGGCAGACATGGATTTAGCTAAGTTGACTAAAGCAATTTGTTTTATTCTCTGCACTCAAGTTTGAATCTCTCATTTCCGTAATTTAGTGTAATTATCCTATCATTTGTTTGGAAAAATAGAGCTTATTTATGTAAGTAGAATTTACACTTACGAAACCATCTTGTGAAAGAAAAGTGCCCATAATTAAGCTCATATTGTATGTATTCCAAAACGTGTTTTCTCCAACTTTGCACATTTGTGTCCTAACACTTATGATCCAACCAAAAGAATAGATCCTTCGTAATAGACCTAAAATCAAGACACGTAAAATATTGCTTGGCATGCCGCTCACAGGATTTTCCTGAATTTTTCATAACTTACCAAGATAGAGTAAGCTCAAATATTTCTTGTAGACTTGCTCATATACACTCTCCCTGCCTCCGAAGAAATATACATTTCGATTTTAAAAGGATTAAAGTTAAGACTTAAATTTTAAAGTTAGAATATTGGGAATTAACCATAAATTACAAACTTTATTAACAGGTAGTCCATAATTTCTGATACAACCTTCACTCTATTTCTAATAAAAATTAGCTCGGCAGTTGGAAGTCCATAGTTAAACTTTGGGATTGTTGCTGAAATCTTATACTTTAAATTAAGATAGTTGAACAAAAAATAAAAAAAAGAGGTGGCCAAGGTGGGTTGACTTGAGAAGTCCAGGGGAAAATGATTTAGATGTTAATCATTAACAAAGAAATTCCTCTCTTTTGTGGCCAAGTGTTTCATCAATAGGTAGGTCTGACAATTTCTTACATAACCCGTTAACACAATACGTAAACGATACGAAAATAACGGGTTTCAGGTCAACACGATAACTAATCGGGTCATTATTGGGTCACGATAATAACCCGTTAATAACAAGTCCTTAACAGGTTTACACGAGAGTGACATGTGGATAACCTATTTCGACACGATAAGAAAAAAGTTATTTTGATGATTTTAATTTTTTAAACTACTAAAAAAAACTTACTATAAAATACAATATATATAATGAATAAGTATATATTGTTTATTAATTATTATACTATTATTATTCTATATAAATTTTAAAATTTAATTTTTGTTTATTTATTTATTTTTATAGTATATTATAGGCAAAGATTGAGATTAAAAATCATAAAACACATTAAAAAAATTATAATAATTAATTTACATGTGCGAAAAATATGAAAAAAAAATGCAAACGCTTGTAGTCACATTCTCTACTCTTTGAGGATGGGTATATGATCGTTTGAATTTTTAAAACCATACAAACTCTCATGAATAGTATTTTTAAAGGAGTTCAAAATAAACAAAATTCATAGTCATTAATGTATGAGTCTGAAAGATGTGAAAGCATAATAAACGTTCATAATTGCATCCTCAATGCTTAGATGATGGTTATATGGTCGTTTAGATTTTTAAAACCCTCCAAATCTCATGAACAGTGTTTTTTATTTGAGTGCAAAATTAATAATAACTATTGTAGAAGTGTGAAAAATGTAATCACTCGTAATGAAAAGCTTTACAACTTTCATGAAGGGGTCAACTCTGCAATTTAGTATGTATATACTAATTTAGTATTATGTTTTACATTTTCTTGGGTCATATTATGTTTTTCATTTTTTCTTAATGGGTAACGGGTAGGGTCATATTACCTAATAATATTAACGGGTTGATTTCGGGTCGGGTCACATTACCCGTTTACTTTAACAGGTATGACACGACACAACCCGTTAAGCTATCGGTTATGACATGAAAACGACACGATCACAAGAAACACAACACGAATGCTAGGTCTATCAATAGGCACATAGTGCTTGCATTATTTTATGCAATATTTTGCGATTAATAATTTTTTAATTACAATTAGTGTGTTTCAATCTTTAATCCCAAAAAGTTTAGACAAAAGGTGACCAGACTGAGAGGGACTGACCACGAACAAAAACAAAACACAAGATTTTCCAAATTCTGTGGTTAATTATTCAAAGCAACTCCGCGTTGATTGCAGCCTTCTTTCACCAAAATACATAAAGAATGGCTTCTTTAGAATAGAAAGAACAGTTAATTTGTATTTCATTTTTCATGGCTTCATTCTGATGGAAATTTTGACTTGGAAGTCTTCTAAAGACTTCAACAAGTCTTTCTATCTTTCTAATTAAACGACAAGCCTGCTCACCCACCATATCTATATATGTCCTCTCATCATTCTACCCTATTAAATGCTGTTGGGTGTTGAGGCCTTGTTTCCTTTTCTGCCTTTAAGTTGAAAGAAAAAAGAAAACTGTTACAAATTTAATTACCTGTTCATTGCCCTTTGATTTTTCTGCTATTTCCTCGAACTTTCTCAAGCTTTGGAGCAGTAATAATTGATGGAAGAATCTGGTTATAATGTAAATTAAGATTTAGTTTGAGATGTAATTTGTAATGAAATCCAACCATGTTCCATATATAAAATAAAATCCAAATTCTGGAGCATCATGTCTCAAGTGACGGAATATAACAGATGTGTGTAATTGATGAGTGTGTGAACTTCACACCTAAAGATTAAAACCTTGTCTGATAGTATAACCGATTTTTCACTTCTGCACTTATATTATTACTAATCAGTTTTAGTTGGATGTTTGCATTTTAATACACGATTAGATAGGTCTGGAAAATTGGTCGTGTTTGTGTCATTTTCGTGTAATATTTGTTATCTCAACATATCGTATCGTATCAAACTTGTCAAGGAAAATATATTTAATTCGCACCAGGCCTTGTAAAAGTGAAGGTTGCAGGAGAAGAATTCAGTTCTAGGTTCAAAAGTCTTGACTATTAGTTCACCCAAAAAAAAAAGTCTTGACTATTATTGATCAGTGTATTCCACTAAGGATGGACTCCTATTTACAACATATGAATGAACGTGAAATAAAGAGGATTAAATAGACCTGCCATTTTTCGTGTCGTGTTTTACACCAACTTACTCATGACGAGGCCAGAAGAGTAATCAAAAGAACTCCAGCCTTTCTTTTTATTCCAATCGGCCTTCTCGTTCTCATACTTGTGTTGTTTTCATGTCATATTTGATATCTTAATAGGTCGTGTCGTGTAACACCCGTTAAAATGAGCAAGTACACTACTAGGAATAACTTCTTGGGCGACGAAGGGAAAATTGTCGCGCAAAGAAAAAAACCGTCGTCGGAAACATTGGGCGGTGAAGACTCCACCGCGCAAAGCTCATGACGTCAGGCATTGCAGGACGAAGGAAAGGTCTGTCGCGCAAAATGAAGATTGTGCGACGAAAGTCGTGGTCATTTCGCGTACCGAGCGACGAAACTGGGTTTCAACCCCCAAACTCTTTCACAACGGTCACATGGGTTCGACCCAAAAAGTCTTGCGCAACGGACATTCAAGTTCGACCCACAAAGTCTTGCACGACGGACATGTAGGTTCAACCCACAAACTCTTGCACAACGGATATAGAGGTCATCACAGTAAGATTTTAAAATCAGTTTTTTAAATAATTTATTATTTATTTTAAAATTATTTTTATAAATAAATTATTTTTATTTTTTCGCTTATGTAAAAATGAATTTAATGAAAATAAAAATAAAAAATGTAAAGAAGAATATTGAATTGAAAAATTATTGTAAATGCACATACAATGGAAAAAAGTATTTTTAAATTCAAAAACAATTTAAAACAAAACTAAAAAAAGAAATCTATGACGTCACATTCACCGGCTGGTGGTGTTGTTGCTGTGTCAAGGGGCTAGGAGGTCATTTTTGGAGGTAGTTCAACATCGGGGAATTGAATGCCAGAGATCTGAAGTGCACGACCTATTTGGTGCATCAAATTGTTTTGGGCCACAATCTGAGACTGCTGGGTCACAATCTGCTCCTTCAAGCCCACCACTTCAGATGTCAACATTTCAACCTGTTCATCTCTCTGCCTGGAGGATGAAGCAAACGGGTCCCGAAAACGGGCTTTCCCAAGCCCTTGGTGAATATTCTCATGCCAACGATCGAGGGTCTGATCAAGTGTGTCAATCATGATCTGAAACCCAGCATCCTCAGGGGGAAACACCTCCTCGATCGGGGTCTTAAGGGGAAGCTGGGAAGCCACCTCCTCTAGAACTATCTGGCCCTTCTCCACCATGGTGGACTAGAAAAATGAAAAAAAAAATTAATTTGAATATACATGTAATTAATATTAATAAAAATTGAATATTATAAATTTGAAAGAACTTACATGAAGCTGCTCCGTCGGCTTATCCCCCGGTCGAACGTACACCTCCTTGAACATGTCAATTTCAGGAAACTTTGACCCCCTAAAAAAATTTAGAAAGTCTTAAACATAGATTACCAATTGTGTAATAAAGAGTAAAAAGATTGAAAACTTAAAATAAATATACGGTTACCTTACGTCGACCCTCCAACCTATAAGAGAAGCGTTGTGACCCGGATTGATGAAGAAGTTTCTTCTTCGACCG